>NC_041392.1:96891796-96894787 GCF_002162155.2 Triticum dicoccoides
ACCAGTGCTCCTCTGAGTGTTGGTCCAAACTGTCAGCCGCCGGTGGCTACCAGGGGCAACTCTGGGCTGGCCTACCGGAAGTTTGGACAATCTGAGTGTGCCCTGAGAAAGAGATATGTGCAGCTCCTAAAGGGATTTGTCGGCATATTCGGGCGGTGTTGCTGGTCTTGTTTTAACCTGTCGAAGTGTCTTGAAGAACCGAGATACCGAGTCTGATCGGAACGTCTTGGGAGGAGGTCTATTTCTTCGTTGACCGTGAGAGCTTGTCATGGGCTAAGTTGGGACTCCCCTGCAGGGATTTGAACTTTCGAAAGCCGTGCCCGCGGTTATGGGCAGATGGGAATTTGTTAATGTCCGGTTGTAGATAACTTGAACCTTAAATGAATTAAAATGAATCAACTGAGTGTGTTACCGTGATGGCCTCTTCTCGGCGGAGTCCGGGAGGTGGACACAGTGTTGGAGTAATGTTTGCGCAGGTTGCTCTCTAGTTTCTCGCTCGCGCTTTGCCTCCTCTTCTCGCTCTCTTTTGCGAATAAGCTAGCCACCCTTTTTTTGCTAGTCGCTTGCTGCAGCTCCACATATATTTTTACCTTACCATTCCTATAAGCTTAAATAGTCTTGATCGCGAGGGTGCGAGATTGCTGAGTCTCTGTGGCTCACAGATTACTATTACACCAGATGCAGGGCCTGATGATTCCGCTCCAGGTGACGCGCTTGAGCTCAAGTGGGAGTTCGACGAGGACTCTCAACGTTACTATGTTTCCTTTCCTGATGATCAGTAGTGGTGCCCAGTTGGGGGTGATCGGGACCGTGTCGCATGTTGGGTTATCTTTTATTTTGGCGCCGTAGACGGGCCATGAGTGTTTGGTTGATGTAATGTTATTTATGTACTTGATTGACGTGACGAGTGTAAGCCAACTATGTTATCCCCCCTTTATTATTCATATTACATGGGATGTTATGAAGATTGCCTAACTTGCGACATATGCCTTCAATGCGATGATGTCTCTAAGTCGTGCCTCGAAACGTGGGAGCTATAGTCGCATCGAGGGTGTTACACTTCTCTACCCTTAAAAAATATAGTGTTTGGTTAGCTGTTAATTTATTTGCAAAACCACACAACCATAGGGCAAAGGGGCAACCACCACTCTTGAAGAATCTCTATGACTATAGTGTTGCTTTCCATATTGATCAGCCAACTACTCCTCGTTTGATCTACCCCTCCATTTCTATATACAAGGCCACTTTATTTTTCGTGTTAATTTTTAACTTATAATTTGATCAACAAAATACGGGTTATATGTCAAAAGAATACAACATTTGAAAGTTCTTTGAAATGTGCATCCAATGGCATACATTTTCTGGCATATTACTCACTTTTTTGATAAAATTAATGATTAAAGTTATAAATACATAGAAATATGAAGTGACCTTGTACATAAAAATGTAGAAATGGAGGGAGTAATAATTTTGCAAGACAAATTGATGCTTCTTCTGTAATGTACATAAACTAAACGAATTTGCTCTTTTATTCGGATATATACAATACAAAGAGAGGTCTGTTTTCATCTCAAATTCATACTACTACAATAGTACTACTACTACTACTACTTTTCATCTCAAACAAACGTTCACATACTTTGGCTAGATTCTACGTTTGGGCAGCTGTGGGTCGGGAGCGAGGCAGGGTGAAGAACACGAGCAGGGGATCACATCACATTGCCGCAAGCTCGGCCAGGAAGGCGGCCGCGTGCTCCGGCTTGACGCAGAGCGACTGCACATTGACCCCGTCCTTGCCCTTCCACGGCGGGCACACGATGCACTCGGGCACCACCATCCGATCCTCGTGCCACATCACCCGCGCCGGCGTCCCGCCGCCGAAGTCGGCCGCGTCCAACCCGATGCGCCGCCAGCTCGACACGGCCAGCCTGTTGTACAAGTCTCCGCCGGCCTCCGCGCGGCCGCCCTCGGCCTCGGCCTCGAGCAGAGTCTCCTTGCCGCGCCTGACGAGCCGCACCACTTCCCTGATGTCACCGTCGGCCACCTGGGCGCGCGTCGCATGTACCGACTTCATGATGGTGCAGTTGCCGTAGTAGCCGTCGTGCGCGCCGAAGAGCTCGCGCATGTTGTTGGGGAAGATGAGCGGCGTAGGGGCGTCGGGGTGCTCGACGGCCGCGCGGGTCCGGCACCGCCACAGCACCGCCGCGACGGCTTCGAACACCGTGCAGGCGCACTGGGCTTTGACGCGGCCGATGAGGCTCGACGGGACGGTGATGTCGAGGAAGGCGCCCTGGCCCTCCTTCTCCTTGGGCTTCATCAAGGAGCGCCTCTCCGCCGTGGCCGTGGGCGGCGGAATATCCCGGACCGCGTCAGCCGACCTGACCGGGATGACGGACGGCCGCGGCATCCCGCGGGCGAGCTCGCCGACGGCCTGCAGGAACTGCCCCATCCCGGTGCCGTCGGCCAGGACATGGTTCCACGTGACCCCGACGACGAAGCCGCCGCAGGGTGTCAGGACCCCGACTCGATGTCACATCGATCTAGCTGGTAACACCTCATATCACTTTGCGGCCTCACGCACGGTATCCCCACGGGTGTCGTCTTACCTTTTCCCGGGACCGTTTGCGCCTTTTGGCTCACGTATATGATAGTGTCGCTAGCATCCATATGATAAAGAGCCCGGGCTGACATGACTAGTCGTAAACCCAAAGTGGCACAGACTTACAGGGACAGGCATCCATGACCCAGCTTCGAACGTGTCGGTCATCAGCAAGTGGGTCCGGGCTGTAGCACTGGGCTAGCAGGACTCCGGTAAACCGGGCTGTAGCGGGCTAACAGGACTCCGGTACTCAAAGCGTGACATTTCCCCGAAGGGACAGACACAGGAACGAAGAAGGACACATGCCGGCCAGCCTAAGTGTTCCAGAGCAGTAGCAAGCTACCATGGCTCAGCGGTAACAATAGGAGACATTTCCCGGTAAGAGAGGCTAC
>NC_041392.1:96897865-96910434 GCF_002162155.2 Triticum dicoccoides
GCTGCTCGATGAAGTGGACAGCGGCGGAGCTCCTGGACACGGTGAGACGGCGTGGGGTGGTCGGAGGGCGTGGCTACGGCGAGGGGGTGGCGGCGATGGCGTCGGCCATGGCTGGGGCGTGCGAGGGGAGGAGCTGGAGAGGAGAGGGGGTGTCTGGGGGGTTCGGGGGAGAGAGAGAGGCCGATCCACGTCGTCACCTGGCGAGGGGAGCGGCGAGGCGGCGAGCAGGTGCGTGGCGCACGCCGCGGTCGCCGTCGGGCACCTGCCTGCCTGCCTGGCCGGCAAGCAGCTCGCTGGAGCGGTGCTGGGCTGGGCCGGCAGGTGGGCTGGCTAGTGGGCCTGCGGTGGCGCCAGGTAGGGTTTTCCCTTTTTTTCTATTTCTGTTTTTAATTAATATATCTGCAACTTTGTTGAATTAAATAAAATACCTAGGCAACTCCAAAAATCACCAAACTACTCCTGGTCCATAGTTGGATTATTTCCAACATGAAACATTTTAGTTTGGAGATATTTGAGCATTTAAATATTTTATATTATTTTAAATGCCCAAATTCAAATATCTATGATTTAATTCAAAAACCCTAGGATGGCCTAGGAAAATGTGCACCACTTTTGGCAGAGGTTCTGAACCAAGGCAAAAATGATGGGCATTTTAGAAGGGCATTTCAGGTTCATTGAAAATTATTTTAGTAAACCCTAGTTGGTTTCAGAGGGGACTGGGGGTTCTGTCATCCCCATTTCAAGTTTCTGATGAAAGATTAAACATGATGCAACACTCTAATGCATGACTAGCTAGGTTGTGACAACTCACCCCCACTCAAAAGAATCTCGTCCCGAGATTTGGGTTCCTCCGAGAAGAAGGCGGGATACTCGAGTCGAAGACGATCCTCCCTTTCCCAAGTTGCTTCATCCTCAGAATGGTGCGACCATTGAACCTTGAGAAACTTGATATTATGACGTCGCGTGGTACGTTCGGCTTGATCGAGGATACGAATGGGGTACTCTCGATATGTAAGATTATCTTGGAGATCAAGCGTTTCTTGGTCCACTTCACGGATAGGATCCGAGAAGCAACGCCTGAGTTGAGAAACGTGGAAGACATCGTGAACTCTGGAGAGGTGCGGAGGTAGTTCCAGCTGGTAGGCAACTTCTCCTCGTTTGGCAAGAATGCGAAAAGGTCCAATGTAACGAGGAGCCAATTTGCCTTTGATACCGAAACGATGGGTTCCCTTCAGAGGGGTGACCCGAAGATAAGCCTTCTCGTCAACCTCGAAAGTCATAGCCTTATGTTTTCGGTCATATTGACTCTTTTGACGGGATTGGGCTGTTTTCAACTTTTCACGAACGATACGAACTTGTTCTTCTGCTTCCTGAATCATATCCGGGCCAAAGAATTGTCTTTCCCCGGTCTCTGACCAGTTAAGGGGTGTTCGACATCGTCGTCCATAGAGAACTTCAAAAGGGGCTTTACCCAAGCTAGATTGATAGCTGTTGTTGTAAGCGAATTCGGCAAATGGAAGGCACTTCTCCCAGTCCATTCCGAAAGAGATAACGGAGGCTCGAAGCATGTCTTCTAGAATCTGATTGACGCGTTCCACTTGACCACTTGACTGGGGGTGGAAAGCGGTGCTAAAAGAGAGACGAGTTCCCATAGCATTTTGGAAACTTTCCCAAAATCGAGAGGTGAAAAGACTTCCTCGATCCGAATTGATTTCCAAAGGAACACCATGGAGAGACACTATTCGGGAGATGTATAAGTCTGCCAGCTGACTAGCGGTTATACTCTCACGAACAGGTAGGAAATGAGCTACTTTGGAAAGACGATCGACCACGACGAAGATAGCATTATTCCCTCTCTTGGTCCTGGGAAAACCGGTAATGAAATCCATACCAATTTTATCCCATTTCCATTCAGGAATAGCTAAGGGTTGAAGGGTGCCAGCAGGCCGTTGATGCTCTGCTTTTACACGACGACAGACGTCGCAATTTGCAATATACTGAGCAATTTCTCTCTTCATCCTAGTCCACCAGAACCTCTGGCGTAGGTCCTGATACATTTTAGTGCTACCGGGATGAATGGTGAGAGGAGATTCATGAGCTTCCTTAAGGATCAACTGCCGTAGATGCTGGTTCTTGGGAACCACTAGACGGTTCTCAAAGTACACAACACCATGATCATTTGTGGAGAAACAACTAGCACCTCCGCTAGCAATGTTCTCTTTGATTTTAGATATTCCCTTATCTCTCTTTTGGGCAGCGATGATTTGATCCGTAAGAGTAGGTTTTGTTACCAAGGTGGAAAGAAAACCTTGAGGTACAATGTGAAGGTTAAGCTTCCGAAATTCATCATGGAGAAGCGGTTGACTTTGTTGTAACATCAGGTTGTTACAATAAGATTTACGACTTAGCGCATCAGCCATGACGTTGGCTTTCCCTGGGGTATAGGTTATTCCTAAGTCGAAGTCTGTGATCAATTCAACCCAACGTCTCTGCCTGAGATTCAAATCCGGTTGGGTGAAAATATACTTCAGACTTTGGTGATCAGTGAATATTTCGCAACGATTACCGAGGAGGTAATGTCGCCAGGTCTTAAGTGCATAGACTACGGCTGCAAGCTCTAGATCATGAGTGGGATAATTCTCCTCATGTGGGTGCAATTGCCGTGAAGCGTAAGCAATTACGTGTCGATCTTGCATGAGAATGCAACCTAGTCCTTGTCGCGAGGCGTCGCAGTAGATAACAAAGTCCTTGGAGAAGTCTGGCGGTACCAGTACGGGAGCAGAGGTCAGGCGTCTTTTCAGTTCCTGAAAGCTGTGCTCACATTGTGGAGTCCATTCGAACTTCTTATCTTTCTTGAGGAGTTCGGTTAGAGGTTTAGCAACTTTGGAGAAGTTCTCGACAAAGCAACGACAATAGCTCGCTAAGCCCAGAAAACTCCGAACTTGCTTGACCGATTCAGGTGGAGTCCAATCAAGGACGGCTTGAACTCGTTCAGGGTTAACAGCAATACCTTTACCAGATATTACATGACCCAGATAGGTCACTTCTGACAACCAGAATTCACATTTTGAAAATTTGGCATAAAGGCGATGCTCTCGAAGTTTCTTCAACACTAGCCTTAAATGTTCGGCATGTTCTTCCTTGTTCTTGGAGTAGATGAGTATATCATCGAGATAAACTACGATGAATTTATCCAAATACTCCATGAAGATTGAGTTCATTAACCGAGAAAAGGTGGCTGGAGCGTTGGTTAAACCGAAGGACATGACGGTGTACTCGTATTGGCCATAACGAGTAACAAAGGCCGTTTTAGGAATGTCCCCGTTTCTGATTTTGATTTGATGGTAGCCCAACCTCAAATCCATCTTGGAGAAGACTGAGGATCCAGCGAGCTGATCATACAGATCGTTGATCCTGGGAAGTGGATATTTGTTCTTGATTGTGACCAAATTGACAGGTCGGTAATCTACAACCATCCGGTCCGTACCATCCTTTTTCTTAACGAATAGGACGGGGCAAGCCCACGGAGATGAACTAGGGCGGATGAAACCCTTTTTCAAGGATTCATCGAGTTGTTTCTTAAGCTCGGCTAGTTCTAGGGGTGCCATCTTATAAGGTCTTCTAGCGATCGGAACGGTTCCTGGAATGAGGTCTATCACAAACTCAACATCCCTGTCAGGTGGAACACCTGGCAATTCCTCTGGGAAGACATCCGGAAAGTCACGGACTACCGGAACGTCCTCAAGGTCTGGCAAAGGGCTGGCGTTAAGAGAATATAATTGCCGCTTGGCTATTCGGGTCAAGACATTGACTATCTTCCCCGAAGGATGGGTGAGTTGAACAGTCCTAGAGAAGCAATCGATTTTGGCTTGATGAGCTGACATCCAGTCCATACCCAAAATGATATTAATATCTGAAGATTTAAGGGCTATCAAAGATGCAAGGAAAACAAGTCTGTCGACTTGGATCTCATTTCCATAGCTTACCCTAGAGGTCTGCCATCTAGATCCAGGGGTAGAGATTTCCATAGTGGATGGCATGTCACAGAATGCAACGTTATGCAAACGAGCATAATTTTCAGATATAAAAGAATGAGAGGCTCCTGTATCGAAAAGAACAGATGCCGGGTGGCAATTAACAAGAAGCATACCGAGAACGACGTTGGGATCTTCTTGAGCTTCTTCGGCAGAGACACAGTTGACATGGCCACGTGAAGCGGTGACCGGTTTGGCATGGAACACCTTCCCTGTCGGCTTGCCACGGCCAACAGCTTTAGCAGATTGATTGGGGTTGGTCTGGGGACACTCACGCATATAATGACCAGATTCCCCACACTTGAAACAAGTCACGGAACTGGTACATGGAGGAGCATTATTGGTTGGACCCCCATAGGGCTTGGCTGGAGCAGACTGTTGAGCGGGGCGAGGCGCCTGGAAAGATGGCCTCGGTGTGAACCTGGGTGGCAGGGCGGTATTGGGTACCCACACGCGGCGCTTCTGAGGACCAGCACCGGATGAGGAACCCGTGTCACGTCCATGCTTGCGTGTTGCGTCATAGTCGGTCTGACCAGTTTCAGCACTGATGGCTTTATTGACAAGTTTCGAAAAAGATGTGCACTCATGCAGACGGAGGTCGCGGCGAAGCTCAGGACTAAGGCCCTTTCGGAACCTTGCTTGCTTCTTGGCGTCAGTAGACACTTCCTCAGTTGCATATCGGGCGAGATTACCAAACTCCCTGCTATAGGCATCCACAGAAAGTCGGCCTTGGGTGAAACTGCAAAATTCCTCACGTTTACGGTCCATGAGACCCTCCGGAATGTGATGTTCGCGGAAAGCCTCGCTGAATTCAGCCCAAGTTGTGACATGGCCCGCTGGGCGCATAGCTCCATAATTCTCCCACCATAGACTGGCGGGGCCTTCAAGATGATATGCAGCAAAGGTGACCTTGTCAGCCTCCGCTACCAGCGCGGAACGCAGTTTGTGAGAGATACTGCGAAGCCAGTCATCAGCGTCGAGAGGCTCGACGGAGTGGTGGAACGTGGGTGGATGCAATTTGATAAAATCACTGAGTGACACCACGTTAGCCCTCTGATGGTGTGCTGTATTCTGTTCAATACGCTCCAACAAACGGTTTGTCTCCCGCTTGTTTCTCTCAGCTTCCATCATCACCTCGGCTAGTGAAGGAGGATGAGGCAGATTTTCATTCCTGGCTTCACTGCCTTCGGCCTGCTCTTGGGAAGCAGGGTTGGCGCGCGTGTTGACCATCCTAGGTAAACAAGACAATGATTTAGTCAGAATGATGAAATTCCGACATGGGATACATAATGTAAGAAATAACTCGGAATGCGAGATGATCATCCGTATGACATGGTAGATACAGAAACTGCTTCTTTATTCCATCGTCATACACACCATACAAGGTTTAGTACAAGACCAAACAAAGTACTATTACGGTGAGAAAAGGATTACATCTCATCGGAGGCATTCCAAGCTCCTATACATTATTTTTCTACACCTCCGGAAGGAGTACAAACTAGGTCATATCCCACGAGTCACGGGGAGCTTGTGGACCATAGGGGCTAGGATGAGGCCTTGGACCAACAAACGGTGGCCTGCGGGGACCGCGAGGTGGGGTGATGCCTCCTACATCACGCCAAACCATCACGTCTGGCAGAGCAGATCTCACAGGATAGAGATCGCGCATATCTGAATATCCAGCTTGCACTGCCGGTGCGAACCGAGTCAAAGTGGCCCAGTGGTCAGCACGGGTATTGAAGAGCTCTAACCTTAAGGCCCGATTTTCACGGTCCTTATCCTCGAGCATCTCAGCAGTGGTGCGAGTCCGTGAATCCTCCTGAGTGGAGTCAGCATAGATAGCCTGGAGATACCCTTGTGCTCCCGGAAGTGATCCTGGCATATACCGGAAGTCAGAGTCCCGAAACAGACCAGATCTGACTCGCATAATGGTCATCATAGAGTAGGCGGCGTCCTGCACAGCCATCTCAATAGTAACCCCGAGTCCATAGGAGCAGTGAAGAGGCTCGGTAGATCCAGGATAAGATGGAAATATCCTGACAGTGCAGAGATACTGGCTTTGATTGAAGTCTCGGAATTGCTCTTCGACCGTGTACTCAGGATACCAGCGGTATCCAGCCTCAGTCATTACCCTGACCAACTTAGCAGTATGGCCGGGTACATCTAGGCATCGAGTCAGGCGAACCACTTGATTGAGGTCGCGAGTGGCCATCTGAAAGCACAATTATAATGCAAAGGCATTAGAATTTCTAGCAAAATTTCGGCAGCATAACAGCTGTAAATGCTCAAAAAGGATTTTGAGACATTTGACAAAGGATTTCGTACACACTCAACATCATCATATCAAGTTCTGAAACCATTCTGGCAACATGATGTGGTAGTAGAACTGAACTAGGCTTGTAACCATCAAACTTATAAGGTACTACTGATTAGTAACTCGTGATCCTGATAGAGAGAACAGATCCTAATTTCTTAACCCCCGGTGGAAGAATGGACTGACTCAGATCAGAAAGTCATAAGGTATAAGGAGTAAAAAGAGCCTTACGTTCCAACCCACAAACAATTCCCCTACATATAACTAAAGAATTTCTAGACTCAACGTCGACCAGTTTGGCTTGGAGAACCTACAGGCAGTCCGGCTCTGATGCCAACGCTGTCAGGACCCCGACTCGATGTCACATCGATCTAGCTGGTAACACCTCATATCACTTTGCGGCCTCACGCACGGTATCCCCACGGGTGTCGTCTTACCTTTTCCCGGGACCGTTTGCGCCTTTTGGCTCACGTATATGATAGTGTCGCTAGCATCCATATGATAAAGAGCCCGGGCTGACATGACTAGTCGTAAACCCAAAGTAGCACAGACTTACAGGGACAGGCATCCATGACCCAGCTTCGAACGTGTCGGTCATCAGCAAGTGGGTCCGGGCTGTAGCACTGGGCTAGCAGGACTCCGGTAAACCGGGCTGTAGCGGGCTAACAGGACTCCGGTACTCAAAGCGTGACATTTCCCCGAAGGGACAGACACAGGAACGAAGAAGGACACATGCCGGCCAGCCTAAGTGTTCCAGAGCAGTAGCAAGCTACCATGGCTCAGCGGTAACACTAGGAGACATTTCCCGGTAAGAGAGGCTACTAAAGATAAACAACTAGATAGTCAGATCCCACACATACCAAGCATTTCAATCATACACACAATATGCTCGATATGTGCAAATACAACGAAGCATCACAACATGACTCTACGACACAAGTACTTTATTTAAGGCTCAGGGAGCCATACATATCATACACACAAAGGTACGGGTCTCACGACCCAACATACAAGTCATACAGTCATACAAACCAGCAGCGGAAGTAACTTGTCTGAGTACAGACAACTAGTAAAATAAAAGAGGCTTGGAAAGCCTAGCTATACTACGTGGTCCTTCACAAGCTCAGGGTCACCACCTGGGTCTTTAGCCTACTCGTTGATGTCAACGTCTACATAGAACCCATCAGAAGGGGTTGCAGCGTCTTCTGTAAAAATGTAGATTATAGCAACATGAGTACAAAGGTACTCAGCAAGACTTACATCAGATCCTACATACATGCATAGTATCAAGAAGGTTGGTGGAGTTATTGCAGCAAGCCAGCTTTGACTCTTGGCTAGGCTATCCTACGATACTCCAACTTGAAATAGTTTTGCGCACACGAGTCCACTATTCACCACTTCAATACACTACCGAGGATCCACCTCCGTCTTCCTATGGAAGAGCCATCCTCGGCACTCACACTTATCTTGAGGCTTTTAGTAGTTTCCATTTACTTGTCTATGAACTGTATAGGCAACCAAGTAGTCCTTTACCGCGGACGCGGCTATTCGAATAGATCATGTTAACCCTGCAGGGGTGTACTTCTTCATACATGTTTCCACCACTTAGCGTCTGCACACGACATGTGCTCGGCAGACTTCAAGCGAAAGCCGACGTGGGTGTAGACCACGACCTACCTAAACACTTAAGCCTCTAGTCCAGGTTTATCGCCTATTCAGGTTCCATCCGCAGGGAGTCCGGCCGAGGTTTCCCATACGTCCCCGAACGATGTGAACAGGGTTCCCGAGATACCTAACGGGTATTCGGTACACCCGGCCACGTACCTACCGCATCACAGCCCACCCCTACGGTCAGCGCTGTCCACGGCCTCCAGTAGGCTACAAACACCAGAAACTACTTGCAACTCCTGGACAGAGAGCTAGGGTGAATAAGAAGTCGAGCGGGGTCATATTTCAGGGCCCAATGTATGGTAGTAGCTGATTCTTAAATCACACATACAGATCTCAGTGCTTAAGGTCGGCTTCAATAAAACAACCCACCATGTACTCCTACATGGCCTCTCATCGATACCTTTACCAAATCGTGTTCACCACACCACTCTCATTACCGACATAATCATTTCACTCTAGCCCATCACCCAGATGAACCAGACCTGACACGACTCTAAGCATAGCAGGCATAGCAAGGTAGGAACAACACAAACATATGGCTCAAACAACTCCTACACATGCTAGTGGGTTTCATCTAGTTACTGTGGCAATGACAGGTCATGCAGAGGAAATGGGTTCAACTACCGTAGCACACAGCAGTTTGAATCGCGTTGTCTTAATGCAGTAAAAGAGAGCAGGAGCGAGAACATGGGATTGTATCGATATGATCAAATGGTTGGTTGCTTGCCTGATGGTTCGTTGCACGGATACGGTTCTTCGCTAGGGTAATCAGGGTACTCTTCGGGGACGGAACCTGCCGCAGAGAGCACCGATACACAACATTACCAAACAATATGCAACAATATGATGCATGCATGAAACATGGCAATATGAGTGTGTTGGGCTAATGCAACTAAAACCAGAAGGGTTTGAGCAAATTTGAATCAAAGATTCAAATTTCAAATTCAAATATGGCCTTTTAAAGTGCTTTTCCTTGTTCTGATTAAAACATCAATTTAACTTGTTTGATCATGCATGAAAATAGTACAGATGGATAGATTGGATTTTTCTGATCATTTTTCATATATAATTTGTCCAATTTGGAGTTACAGAATAAAAGTTATGAATTTTTGAAGTTTAAATAATATTCTGGAATTTCCTGATTTAATTTAAATCCAGAAATTCAATTACTGCGTCAGCCTGACGTCAGTGTGACGTCAGCAGGTCAACGGAACTGGTCCAGGTCAAACCTGACAGTGGGTCCCGCGTGTCAGGGTGATTATTTTAATTAAAACTTAATTAAAACTAATCCTGTTTAATTAACAGGGCTGGGCCCCACCTGTCATTGACTCAGAGGAGTCAACCAGGGCCCACCCGTGGTCAAAGTCAATGTCGGCTGCCGGCGTTTAGTCGCCGGCGAGCCTGACGCGGCGGCGGGAGTGGTTTTGGTCGTTTCGGCCACCAAATGGATCGCGGAGGCCACCGGAGTGGAGCTGAGGGCAACCCGCAGCTCTTGGCGGAGTCCGTTGGGGTCGGGGTGGCCGGAGTCGACGCCGGCGACGACTTTGGCGGCCACCGAGGTTCGGTCGGAGGTGAACTTGGTGCTAGAGGGTTCGGTGAGGCTCGTGGAGTGGCTAGCTAGGTGCTGTGGAACGCGGTGAGCAAGATGGACACCATCTTGTGGCCGGAGGATGACCGGGAGCACGTCGGCGACGAGCTCCACGGCGGTGGGTGCGGTTGAGCTCCGGGAGGTAGCTACACGGCTCGGGAGCAAGAACGGAAGGGAGGGGAAGATGGCTAAGCTCACAGTGAGTGCGACGGAGTCCTTGGTGCGGCCGGAGATGGACCGGAGCGACGACGGCGTTGAAGGGGATCTCCGGCGACGGTGAGCTCGGGCGAGGTCGGTGCGGTGGTCTCGGGCGTTGCGAGCGCTCGGGGCTCGGCTGCTCGATGAAGTGGACAGCGGCGGAGCTCCTGGACACGGTGAGACGGCGTGGGGTGGTCGGAGGGCGTGGCTACGGCGAGGGGGTGGCGGCGATGGCGTCGGCCATGGCTGGGGCGTGCGAGGGGGAGGAGCTGGAGAGGAGAGGGGGTGTCTGGGGGGTTCGGGGGAGAGAGAGAGGCCGATCCACGTCGTCACCTGGCGAGGGGAGCGGCGAGGCGGCGAGCAGGTGCGTGGCGCACGCCGCGGTCGCCGTCGGGCACCTGCCTGCCTGCCTGGCCGGCAAGCAGCTCGCTGGAGCGGTGCTGGGCTGGGCCGGCAGGTGGGCTGGCTAGTGGGCCTGCGGTGGCGCCAGGTAGGGTTTTCCCTTTTTTTCTATTTCTGTTTTTAATTAATATATCTGCAACTTTGTTGAATTAAATAAAATACCTAGGCAACTCCAAAAATCACCAAACTACTCCTGGTCCATAGTTGGATTATTTCCAACATGAAACATTTTAGTTTGGAGATATTTGAGCATTTAAATATTTTATATTATTTTAAATGCCCAAATTCAAATATCTATGATTTAATTCAAAAACCCTAGGATGACCTAGGAAAATGTGCACCACTTTTGGCAGAGGTTCTGAACCAAGGCAAAAATGATGGGCATTTTAGAAGGGCATTTCAGGTTCATTGAAAATTATTTTAGTAAACCCTAGTTGGTTTCAGAGGGGACTGGGGGTTCTGTCATCCCCATTTCAAGTTTCTGATGAAAGAGTAAACATGATGCAACACTCTAATGCATGACTAGCTAGGTTGTGACACAGGGGAACTCCGTGACCTGCATCTGCAGCAGCGCGTCGGCGCGTCGGCAGAAAGGACCAGCGTAGGCGACGGCGAGATCCGCGAGCAGCGCCGGGGTGATCCCCTCCAGGTCTAGGGCGCAGCTGGCGGACGCCCCCACGAACGGCACGCCCTCGTCGGTGCACTTGATGCGGTGGTCGGCCCCGGCGAGGCGGCCGCACACAGGGCGGTAGTAGACGAGCGCTCGCGAGAGCGCAAGCTTGACGGTCTCGATGGGCTTGTCGATCGGATGGTCGAACATGAGGATCGATGTGACCGCGAAAGGGGTGATGCGCTGGTCGAAAGGGGAGAGCTGGACGTCGCCGGCCGGCGCCCGGGGTTCGGCGGGGTACACGACCACCGGCGAGGACTTGCTCACCACAACGCTCATCGCTATCGATCTGCCCAGCCCAGCGCTGCCACAAGGAGGATTTGCTTTACTTTATTTCGTTTGTTGGTCTTTGATTTTTTATTGGGAAAAACTATACCTAAATACTCAATCGTGCAGCTAGCTGCGCTATTACGTTGTGGGTTGTTATCAGCGCACGCACTATCCGACAAACCGCACACGTCGCTCCCTTCCAAAAAGAGCCAGCACACTGATCCATCCGTTCGCTATCGCTCTCTATCAAGAAAAAAAATACCTTATCCTTATCCCTTTCCCCGTCTCACCACGGAGGTGGAGAAGAAGCACGGGAGCACGCCGGCGCGACGCCTGGGAGGTCGATGTGGAGGCGGCGGATCGGACGAGCCCGACGAGAGGTCCGCCGGGGAACTGGAGCTGCAGCGCCGCCGGCTTTTCCTCCCAATTTCTTGGAGCGGAGCTGGAGCGATGTCGCCGCCGGCGTCGTCGAGCCGTCGAGGCACCTACTCCTCTTGTGCACCGTGATTTGCCTTCTCATCCATGTTGGCCGCGAGGGTTTCTGCCCCGCCGCCGGGAAGCCGTGCGCGGAGTCTGCACATTAAGGTGTTGGGGACGCCAAAGACAGAGAAGAAGGGCAATGGAGAAGCCGATTTGTCGTTGGTTAGAGGTAATGGTATTCCAGTTTAGAAGTATGGGTTTGGGGATCATCCCATTTGATTGCGTGCTTAGGTATTGGTTGCTGGCAGCCGGGCCATATTGCTTATGCTGCAGCGTGATGCCAATGTTCTGCTCGTGAACATTTGTACTGCTGTATAAAAAACGAGAGATGATAAAAGACACACTATATTTGTACTCCTAGATCCCCAAGTCTGAGATCAGCTTGCTAGATGTGTGTACTAGTTTCAGTTTCTCGAGTAGAAGAACATGTGAGTAAGGAAACTAGATTTGTTTGTGTGTTGCTAAGTCTGTACTAGTTTCTAAACTAGAACAAGTTCTTGTTGTTTCTCGAGTGTCTCTGACATGGGGTTAGGTGGATGGATGGGTACATATATCTAGCAAATGAACATGTGTTTTGAT
This sequence comes from Triticum dicoccoides, assembly GCF_002162155.2. NCBI lineage: Eukaryota > Viridiplantae > Streptophyta > Magnoliopsida > Poales > Poaceae > Triticum > Triticum dicoccoides. The sequence goes on from NC_041392.1 coordinate 96,910,072, forward strand.
TAAGTCGATTGATGCAAGGTGTTCATCCTTTTCGCGGGAAGTTGCCTACAGAAATAGCACATGTTGGATAACCCTGTGTGTGCGTAGTTGCTCAAGTTTTTAATATGGTTGCCTGGAATTAAGCGGAAGGTTGCTTTAACTTTTACTAAATCCATAGGGCCTGGAAACAAGAGGGAGCGGGGAGGGGGGTAAGATAGTTGTCCACAAAGGTTATTCAAGTTGCTCATATATTTTTCTGTCTAAAATAGACAATCTAAGTAGTAATGCTAGGGACATCTACTTGCTTCTGCTAGAACAGTTTCTCACTTTTTGTGTTTCTTTGTAATTGAGTTGCTTTGGTTTTTGCTACAACATGCGAGAAGG
>NC_041392.1:96910730-96911233 GCF_002162155.2 Triticum dicoccoides
TGCTAGGAAAGATGCTTGATTTTGCTAGGACAATTGCTTGTTTTTGCTAGGGCAGTTGCTTTTTTTTTTGCTAGAACAATTTTGCATTTTTTGTTTTTTTATATTGGGTTACAAGCAAAAGGGTCGCTCAACCTGATGCTTCATAGGGCCAAATGGTGGATTAACATGAGGTACTTGTAATTTTTTTCAGATATACTTTTGATGAGATGATGAAGATGGAGAAGGAAGGCAACCGAAACGGGCGAAGAGAGGTGGATAGAAAGTAATTCTAAAAAATACAGTATTAGTCGCATCACACGGTAGAGGGAGTTGCTCGGTCCATACCCGTAGTTGCTCAAAAAACCTGATGCATCGTTTTTTATACTTGTGTATATAATGCATCTATATGTATATGTGTGTGTTACTGCCACCTATATATGTTGTCCTCTACTTGTTATTTTGTGGTTCTTTTATTATTTTACATAAGGGTTGCCTGATATTATTGCAAGGAGCTTATAGGGGCT
>NC_041392.1:96911435-97039416 GCF_002162155.2 Triticum dicoccoides
TCAAATTTTAGTATGAGTTGTCTGGAATCACAAAGTTGCTGCATTTAATCGGAAAAAAATTGCAGTTGCTTAGTTTTCCTAGGACAGTTGCTTCCTTTTTTACTAGAACAGTTTTGCACTATATGTTTTCTAATTGAGTTGCTTGGATTTTTGCTAGACCAGATGAGAAGTTGCATGGGGAGGGGGTCAGATAGTTTTCGACAAAGGTTATTCAAGTTTCTCACACGGTTTTTTCTGCCTAAAGTAGTAGATAATCTAAGTAGTAATGCTATAGACAGTTACCTGCTTTTGCTAGATTGCTTGCTTGTAAGTTTTTTAGATTACCATCTCAGATTTGAATACGTATACAGACTAAGAAGATACACCTAGGAAGTAGTTCCTGATGGCCTAGAACTGATGTGATGATTGGTTTGCATGGCTATTTTGACAAAGGGTGCAGAATATGAGTAAATCGACCATGATAGTTTTAGGATTAGAAAGTTGGGATACACGTTGATATTAGCAAGAGTAGTAGCTTAGTTCGGTAGTGCACACTCAATTTTCAGGAAATATAGCTAGAACCAATTCAAAGATAAGTTGTACACGATAACAGTCAATGCACATCAAGCCTTAAGATTTCTTGATGGAATAAGCTCTTATTGATTGTATAGGTTGGTTTAGACAAGTGTTCTTTTTGGCCCTGCTATTCCTGGTTGCATGTGTTAGTTAGGAATTCCCACAGTTGCCCACAATCAACTGTACAGTTGTCCAAAACCATGTATCCAGTTGCCCACAATCACACTTGTCTAAAACCATGTATCCAGTTGCCCAATCCTCATGAACAATAACATTACCAAGACCATAATTTAGCTAATATGCAAAGGTTTTAGATACCTTTCTAGTTTGTGTCATAGAGATGTGTCAAGAATTTATCTCCTCGGGGGTGGGATCCCTTTTGGTATGATCGTAAATACTTGGCGAAAATCAGACGGGGGGGCAGGGGTGATCCTCCTCCTCCCAGCTACACGGCTATCGCCCCGATCCTCCTCCTGTCGACGCGCTCCGCGCGAAGCACAACACCGCCCCCATCCTCCACCCTAAAGTAGATGCCAGGGGAGTTGCTTGATTTTTCTAGGACAATTGCTTGGTTTTGCTAGGGCAGTTGCTTGTTTTTTTGCTAGAACAGTTTTGCATTTTGTGTCCTTTTGTAGTTGAGTTGTTTGGATTTTTGCTAGAACAAATGAGAAGTTACATGGGGGAGGGGGGGTAAGATAGTTGTCCATAAAGGTTATTCAACTTGCTCATATGTTTTCTTCTACCTAAAATAGACAATCTAAGTAGTAGTGTCGGGGACATCTGCTTGTTTCTGCTACAACAGTTTCACACCTTTTGTGTTTCTTTGTAATTGAGTTGCTTTGATCTTCTGCTACAACATAAGAGAAGGTGGATGAGAGGGGTGGGGGTAGATCGAATATGTGTCCATAAAAGTGGCACTGTCCACGACATCAGCAACATGATCGAATATGTTGGTGATATTGTTTGCTCTAAAAAATGGCACTGTCCACGACAGGTCATGGAAGCCAGGAAGTGGTTGCTGCGCGCTACACTACCATTTTTACTTTTATGCCGAAGATTACCTCACGGGTTGATGCAGTCTTTTTTATTTTTCGGTAGGCACCATCGAGAAGCTTGTAGTCCACTAACACGGCGAAAAATGCCAATAGAGTCCGAGCTACAGGGAGCTCGATTTGAAATTCATATTTCCAAAGCATGATTTTATTTTATTTTATTTGTGAAAGACACTTACACATGTATACTAAATTCCACAGCATTATACTTTCACATGTGACGTACAAAAAAAACAAATACACACTTTTAAATGTGCCTTTTATTTTTGTTGTTGGGCCGTTTTTTGTTTTTTGTACAGCCTACAAATCACAATATGTTCAAATGAAATTTAACACGTTCTTGCATAATACATATATGTTCCCATGGATTTTTTTTCTGACTTTTTTGAAACTTTTAAGTATGTATTTTGATGTTTTCAAAATACTGAGCTTTGGCCAAAGAAAAAGGTCGGGCTCGTTTGCAACCGAGGCAAAAAAAAGAGTCCGGCTCACTTGCAAGTTATTGATGAAATTGCAACTTTGGCCAAAAAAAAAAGGTTAGGGCCCAATTGCTAGTTGTGGGTGACTTTGCAACTAAGTCAAAAAAGTGTCGGGTTCAGGATGAGCCTAGTTGCGAGTTGACGGTGGACTTGTAACTGGGACAAAATACTTTTGTCTCAGTTGCAAGCTGATGGTGGACTTGTATCCGGAACAAAAAAAATCCGGGTTCAGTTGCGAGTCGAGAGTGAACTTGCAACTGAGGTGAAAAATGTCCCAAATCGGGGACGCCAATATCGCTTGTTTTGCTTGCTGATACACAAGAATCTGTTATGTTTGTTTGTGGAATAGATCTAATCTGCTTAACAATCAAAAATATCTGCTGGTTCTATTGTTCGCCCTGAAAGATTTGGTCCAAAAAACTTAGAATCTCTACTTAATCCTTATCGTTGATGTTCAAGTTGCTGACCCCCGACACCGTGAGGGTGACCGTCTTCATCGACGAGGACGTGGAGGTGGTCATCAAGTGCAAGAAGCATGACGATGCCTTCGCCTTGACCGCCTAAGCTCATGTTGCCCGTTCCTTTGTTGGTTGTTGATTTAAGACTTGAGTTTTGTTCAAAACTTATTGTACCACATTGGTTTAAAACTTCTGATGCGTGGTTATGACTTGTGTTTGTGCTTAAGTTTGTTCTGTTCCTCTAGTTATGTTCTTAGTTGTCCACGTGTGCCTCTAGTAACCTCGCCATATCGAGGAGATGCAAGCCAAACAGTCATGGATGTAACCAAACAACTGGACTTGTGTTTTCCTCTGAAACAAGTCGGCAGCCAAACACCAGGCCTTCCGTTTCACGACAAGCATGCTAGAGGGGATGCAAGCAACCAATCAACATGCAGATGTTGGTTCTTTTTGCCTGCATATGCTCAGCCAATCCCAACTGGGACAAATATGCAAAGGGGCGAAAAACGACGCAGGCAACCAAACGCATCCATAACGTCTCTCTCCCGCAAGCACCACCACCCTCGCTCATGAAGTTTGTCGTGTATCCATAAATTTTGCTTTTATTTCCCATGCAAGACCCTCTTTGTAAATGGCAGACCTTAGAGCGACTCTAACATGGTCGCCAAAAACATCCAAAATTCCTAATAACCGTCATATGGAGCACAAGCAGGAAAAAAAAAGCTCTAGCAGAGTCGTCATGCGGGTCATTATGACCATGCATTATGCAGCGCCCTCCATATCCGACCTCTCAGCCTTCATATTTGGCATCTCGAAACCAACTTTAGAGCGATTCAACAAAGTTATTGACACAAAAAAAAACATCACATGATCCTTCACCTCATGGTGTGGATGTATACAAAAGGACACCTCTCCGGGCAGAAGGAATTTGGAGGCCCGAATATAGCGATTCCGAGTTCGCCTCCGACCTCGTTGGAACATCCATAAATTTTGAGGACTGCCATTGTGGCGATCTAAAATTTGACGGCCGCTAGAGCTGCTCGTATACCATGGGATGCTTTCCCGCGCGCGGCCCATTGCTCGTAGCGTCAGTTTTCTTTTATGCATTTTTCTCTCTTTCTATTAATATCTTTATTGATGCTGTTTGTTTCTAGGTGGAGTTGCCTTGAATGAAGAAGACGGCAAGAACGGACAGAGAAGCTCAGTCGCACGAATGAGATAGCTGCTGCAATCCTGCCCACATGACGGTGCACGTTGCGGACACGTAAAAGAGGCGTATGATCCTGTCACACGTTGCGGCGTTCTTATGTGTGAGAGGGATCCCGCCGCGGTCGCCGGTCGGTCTGCGTCACCGTCGCTGCCCGCCCCTGGCTTCTATGCCGACGGCGAGCCACGTGCCTCGTCAGATCACGCTGACAACTTGACTGTCCATGTCGGCCACACGTCCATCGCCGGTAGCTTCCGATAAGTTCTACCGCCAACTACCGCTGACTGCTCGCCGTTTCTTTCTTTCACTTGTCTCAAGCCCTCCCGTTTCCACCCACGCCGTCGATCGGCCGTTGGACGCCACCGGCGACATGGATCCCCTCCGCCTGCTCCTCCCCCGCGTCCAGGCCCAGCCATTGCTCCCGCTCCCCGCCGGCGTCCCAGCGCCGAGCGTCAGGCCCCGCCTCGTCCCGCGGCGACGGGCGCGCCGCCACCGCAACGGGGCCGCACGGATGCTGCCGGCGTCGGCCGTGGCGTCCGAGTCGCCGTGGACGGAGCAGGATCCGGCGTCCGGGGAGAAGGAGGAGCGGTTCGACTGGCTGGACCAGTGGTACCCTTTCGCCCCCGTGGAGGACCTGGACCCCGGCGCGCCGCACGGCAAGATGGTGCTGGGCATCCGCGTGGTGGCCTGGTACGACCGCGGCGCCGGCGAGTGGCGCGTGTTCGAGGACGCGTGCCCGCACCGCCTCGCGCCGCTCTCGGAGGGCCGCATCGACGACAAGGGCCGGCTCCAGTGCGTGTACCACGGCTGGTGCTTCGACGGCCGCGGCGCCTGCAAGTTCATCCCGCAGGCCCCCGCCCTCGGCCCCCCGGTACGCCACGCCATGCCACCGATCATCTTCCTTACGGACGCGTCTCTCGACTGATCGATCCTGGCTTGCATGAATCTGCAGGTGCACACCAACAGCAAGGCGTGCGTGGCGTCGTACCCGTGCGTGGTGCAGAACAAGCTCCTCTGGTTCTACCCGCGCGCCGGGCCGGAGCACAGCGACGTGCTGCAGAGGAAGCGGCCGCCGTTCATCCCGGAGATCGACGACCCGTCCTTCGTCACCTCCTTCTTGATAAGGGACATGCCTTTCGGGTAAAGCTAGAGCGCGCATGCATGCAGCTCCATCGTGTTCCTTTTCTCCCTTTTCTGAATCTTCCATTGATCAACGGAAGCTGCACTGTATTTTGTCGCAGGTACGATGTGTTGGCGGAGAACCTCATGGACCCTTCTCACGTGCCCTACGCGCACAAAGGCTTGTTCCGCGGCCTCCCCAGGCTCGTAGACCCCGGCAGATATGTCCCTGCCCTCATATTACTCAAATGATCCACCATGGCAGCTTCCCTGAATTTCACTACTTCTTCTTCTTCACAGAGGAGTACGACGAAGAAGGCGGCGTGCCGATGGCGGTGCAGGTGGAGGAGTCGAGCGTGAACGGGTACGCCTCGTCGCAGGGCCCCGGCTACTCCAAGTTCGTCGCGCCTTGCACGTACTACGGATCGCCGGCGTCCAAGAAATCAGAGGTACGTACGTGGGATGGGAGTAAGAACTGGCCAGTCCCCTCCTAGTTACTCCCCTGTCAAACACGGAACAGCAGTTGATCCTGCTCTGTGTGTATGCAGAAGAACAAGCCTCACCTCATGATCGTGTTCATCATCGTCCCGGTCGCTCCGGGGAGGAGCAGGGTGATGTGGGCCTACCCGAGGAACTTCGGCCTCTGGCTGCACAAGATCACGCCGCGGTGGTTCGACCACATCGGCGTCAACGTCGTCTTGGATTCCGACATGTACCTCCTCCACCTCGAGGTACGCAGCAGCCATTCCCCTCTCACTTCATGGTCAGTGATTCCACTGGATCCGATTCATGCCATTAAGTGAACCAAAATCTTCTTCATCTTCTTCGTTTCGTTTCAGGAGCGCAATTTCGCCAAGGCGGGCATCGAGAACTGGCAGAAGAGCGTGTACGTGCCCACGACGTCGGACGGCACCGTCGTCGCCTTCAGGAACTGGTTCAGGAAGCACTGCAGGTTCCAGGTCGGCTGGGCGGCCCCGACGGTCGACCAGCTGCCGCCGACCCCCACCAAGGACAAGCTCATGGACAGGTACTGGTCGCACGTCGCGCAGTGCACGAGCTGCAGCGCCGCACTCAAGGCCATGAAGGCGCTGGAGGTCGCCCTGCAGGTGGCGTCGATCGCCGTCGTCGGGCTCCTCGCGGTGGCCAAGGGGACGCTGCTCACGTCCGTCGCCCAGCGGGCCGCCGTCGTGTCCGCGGCCGTCCTCTGCTTCGTGGCGTCCCGGTGGCTCGCCGACTTCATCCAGAAGAAATTCTATTTTGAGGATTATGTCCATGCTTACAAATGACTTGGCAAATCATCCGGTAGGGAAAAGTATGTGTAGGGATATACTAGAAAATACATCTAGGGCCGTTGTTTTTGTAAATCAAATTTTAGTGCATCGAAAATCGGTGTATTTTAGTCCAAATATCAGTTTTGAGCAGAGATCAGCACGCCTGCATCAGGTACCACACGTTCTGAAACAGTGTTGGCCCTCCCGGAACAAGCCAAGGATTGCACTAGGATGTGAAACCTATTGAGTGACAGTCTCACGGCACCACGCAATTTGGCCAGTTTGTCCTTTTGTATGAATTTCATCACGATAATGAAACATCTCCGTCGTAAGGTTTCGATCAAGGTGGTGGTTAAGCACTACGAGCATCTACAGCCACAATGAGCAAATCTTATCCTTAAACATCCGTGGGCACGCGACAGTGACCGGGCGTGTCTAACATCCGCAGACACGCCTGAACAGACAGTGCCGGGCAGTGACCGGACCACTATTGAGTAAGTTCTCATCATCATCCTGAAGCCCCATGCATGAACCTCCATCTTCCTTCGACTTGAACCATTACCATGAGCTCCGCTGCTAATTCGTTGACTTTGACATGGATATGCAACAATGGTCCCTTCCTTTTATCCATCACAGCCAATGCTCGCACGAAAATCAAACTACTATAGCCGAAATGCTTTATGTATTCTCACTCTCACCCTAGTAGCTCCTTCCCTGATCCACTTGATAGTGAACAATTCACACATTGGACGTCACGTAAAGATTTTCTGAACTCACTGTCTTTACTATTGTTGACCGCATGTCTCGACTTGAAAAAACTACATTGTTGCACATACTTTTTTCCTTTTTGATAATCACAAGCAAATATGTGCTTCTTGTGAAAACACTTTTTTTTTAAAACAGCTGCGCAACTTGCGGAAGCAAATATGTACTTCTACGAGAAGCAAATCTGTACTTCTTATCGAAGCACAATTTTTCCTTTTTCAGAAAGCACAACTGTGCTTGTTACGAAAGCAAATATGTGCTTCCACGAGAAGCACGACTGTGTTTTTTTTTCCTGAGAATCACAGCCGTGCTCCGCAAAAAAAAAACATTTGCTTTTACTCTAGGACATATTTTGGGCCAATGTTGTGTATTTTTTATTAGGCTATCTTATTTCTTTGCATTTTTTTGGGCCTGAGGCCTGGTCTGATCGCTTGAACGCTCTCCCCAATTTGGTTGGGTTGATCGCAGGCCCCGAGCCTTTTCCCAACTTCCTCTCGGTCAGCCCTCTGGCCCACAATTCATTCTAGTCTGCTTGAGTGCCATGGCTTGAGTTAGCTAGTTGTGGAGCTGTCCTTCGGGAGATATCGGAACACTCTTCTAGTTTTTTATCATGCAATATAGGTCATGAATTTAGGAGCTCAAACTATGAAACTCACAATCTAGCGAAACATTCTCTCTTCATCGCGGTTGGCCGCCATGTGTGGTTAGACCAGCCGGGAGATCTTTATTTCGTCTCTGTAAACATTGTGACGGGTTAATAAAGTTTCGCGAGATTGTCTCCGGAAAAAAAAGAATGCCACAGCTCGATCTAATCTGCTTTGGGGAGGCGGAGCAAGAAACAGGATGGCGGCAGAATTCACCCCACAAATCGAGCAACAGCCAGCGTGAGCAAGGGCAAACGGCATCAAGAAAGGCAGAATGCAGCCGCTGCTAGCCGGTGGTCAAGCGCCTAGGATTGGGATCGATTTGCAGATTAATCAGGTGCGCCCAAGACCAAGAAGGTTTAGTTTACGTTATTTTTTGTTGAATAACTTAATGGGCAGTGAGTATATTGTATATGCACATCAGTTGTTAAGTTAATTAATAAATTACCGTATGTTTAATGTTTAGCCCATGCATCCTTTATAGAAGAAGATAGTTTGTGTATCAGATATATTTCATATATTGTACGAAATATCATATAATAAAAGTTAATATGACTTAAAAGAGAGTATCATATAGTTTACTAATATTTTCGCTACAAGAGTTTTTCAGATTTTAAGGCATCATTTTCATTTCACACCGGGGCCCTAAATTTCTGGAGACAGCCATGCCTCTCTTTGGCTACATCCTTGTTCGCGCTTTCAGGGTGGGACTGCCAACTCCTTGAACCGTCTGCCATAGAGCATCTCCAGCCGCGCACCCAACAGGCCCTCCCCAGGCGTTTTTGCCGCGCCGGCGCTGAAAAAACGGCCCAGTCGCGCCCCAGAAGCCCGTTTTTCGCCGGCTTGGGCCGAAACTGGTGCCGGCGGACCCAGGCCGAACCCGGCTTCCTGGGGGGTGCCTGGGGCGCCAGCACAAGCGAAAAGGGCGCGTGGGTCCGCCCTGTCGGCGAGGCGAGTGCCTCTTCCCGCCGTTTCTTCCCGCGTTTTCCCCACTTCCCTCCCGTACTCTTCCTTCCTCCCGCCAATCTCCCTCCCGCTCGCCTCCCTCCCAGCCGGCCGCCATGCCACCAAAGAAGTACGTCGCCCCCGTGCGGCGGCAACCGCGACCGCCTCCGTCGCCCAGCCGAAGCAGAGGAAGCCGAGGGTGCCGCCGATCAAGCCACCGGGCATGTCAAACGCCGAGTGGAGGGCGGAAGTTCAGCGGCGGGAGGCTGTCACCGCCAACCGGTGGAACAGGGCCATCGCCAAGAAGGCCCGCGACAACGCGGCGCGCGCGGCTGCGGCTGCCTCGGCGGACCAAACCGAGGCCGACGCGACTCGCGCGGGGATGATGAATCCACCCGGAAGCCACGCCCAGTACGCGCCCTGGGGCCAGCAAGGTGTCGGCTCTCCGCAGCCATGGGGATCGCCCTCGCCCGGCTACGTCGACGGGGACGCGCACGGTGGGTTCAACCCAAACGTCACCTTCCCCCATGGATACCCGGCCCAGCGCACGCCCTCTCCCGCCTTCACCGGCGTGCAGTACCCTCCATACAACTACTCGCTGCCCGCCTACGCTTCCTCTCCGACGCCCCCGCTACGACGTGGCCCGCTGCCCTTCTCGCACCTCGGCGACACCGACAAGACCGAGGCCGACATGGACAACATCATTGCGGCAGGTTCGGCCGCGGCCGCTGCATCTCCCGGGTTCATCACCCAGGACGAGGTGGTGGATCTCAGCGGCGGCATGGACGGCGAGCTCGGCTACGTCTATGGCGAGGACGAGCAGGAGGAGCAGGAGGAGGAGGAGCCGACGCCTGAGACGGCGAAGGGGCGCAAGAAGAAGAAGCGGGCGGCCAGGACAGGCGAGCCGTGCATCAAGTGGGCGTCCAAGTTGGAGGAATGCCTCGCGGAAGCATGGAAAGTCGTCTGCCTCGACCCGACGACCGGCACGAACCAGAGCATCGACACGTACTGGGACCGCGTCAAGGCCGTGTTCGACGAGCGCAAGCTTGTCGACCCCTACTTCAAAGGCGTCTACATGCAGCGCGGCTACAAGGCGATGGCAAACCATTGGGGGCGTATCCAGGGGGCGTGCAACAAATGGCATGGGGTCGTCGAGGAGGTCGAGGCTCGCCCGGAGAGCGGCGCCAGCGTCGAGGATTAGGTATGCCACGCCGGCCTCCCGCCTCTCTTCGCCGTGTACGCGCGCCAACTGTTTGTTCCTTCGCGCAGTTGCTGCGCATGTTCGCCCTGTACCGGCAGAGCAACAGCGACGCCGAATTCAAGTACCTCCGTGTCTACAAGCGCATTGACAAGTGCGAGAAGTGGGCGGAAGTTCGGCGCACCCTCGACAAGGCCAAGGAGACCTACAAGCCGGACACGCCGACTCCTGGCGCATCGGAAGGGCGGCCGGACGGCAAAAAAGTTGCCAAGAAGGGGAAATACGCCGACGCGGCCACCGCTCGAGTGCAGGAGTCCATCAAGCACTACCTCGCCGACGCGCAGGCCCGGGCCGTCCTTCATGAAGAGAAGACCAAGGCGCGGTGGTCGGCGTTGATGTCGAGCAGCGTGATACGTCTTCAACGTATCTATAATTTTTGATTGCTCCATGCTACTTTATCTACTGTTTTGGACTATATTGGGCTTTATTTTCCACTTTTATATTATTTTTGGGACTAACCTATTAACCGGAGGCCCAGCCCAGAATTGCTGTTTTTTGCCTATTTCAGTATTTTGAGGAAACAGAATATCAAACGGAGTCCAAACGGAATGAAACCTCCGGGAACGTGATCTTCTCACCGAACGTGATCCAGGAGACTTGGACCCTACTCCAAGAAGTTTCCGGGGAGGTCACGAGGGTGGAGGGCCCCCCCCTGGGCGCGCCCCCCTGCCTCGTGGGCCCCTCGGAGCTCCACCGACGTACTCCTTCCTCCTATATATACCTACGTACCCCCATTAGACCAGGGAGGGAGCCAAAAACCTAATTCCACCGCTGCAACTTTCTGTATCCACGAGATCCCATCTTGGGGCCTGTTCCGGAGCTCCACCGGAGAGGGCATCCATCACGGAGGGCTTCTACATCAACACCATAGCCCTTCCGATGAAGTGTGAGTAGTTTACTTCAGACCTTCGGGTCCATAGCTAGTAGCTAGATGGCTTCTTCTCTCTTTTTGGATCCCAATACAATGTTCCCCCCCTCTCTTGTGGAGATCTATTCGATGTAATCTTCTTTTTGCGGTGTGTTTGTTGAGACCGGTGAATTGTGGGATTATGATCCAACTTATCTATGAATAATATTTGAATCTTCTCTGAATTCTTTTATGTATGATTGAGTTATATTTGCAAGTCTCTTCGAATTATCCGTTTGGTTTGGCCAACTGGATTGGTAGTTCTTGCAATGGGAGAAGTGCTTAGCTTTGGGTTCAATCTTGCGGTGTCCTTACTCAGTGACAGAAAGAGTTGCAAGGCACGTATTGTATTGTTGCCATCGAGGATAACAAGATGGGGTATTTATCACATTGCATGAATTTATTCCTCTACATCATGTCATCTTGCTTAAGGCGTTACTCTGTCTTTAACTTAATACTCTAGATGCATGCTGGATAGCGGTCGATGAGTGGAGTAATAGTAGTAGATGCAGGCAGGAGTCGGTCTACTTGTCACGGACGTGATGCCTATATACATGATCATACCTAGATAACCTCATAACTATGCTCAGTTCTATCAATTGCTCAACAGTAATTTGTTCACCCACCATAGAATATCTATGCTCTTGAGAGAAGCCACTAGTGAAACCTATGGCCCCCGGGTTTATTCTCATCATATCAATCTCCATTACTTTATTTTTCTTGTTTTGCTTTTACTTTTTACTTTGCATCTTTATACCAAAAATACCAAAAATATTATCTCTATCAGATCTCACTCTCGTAAGTGACCGTGAAGGGATTGACAACCTCTAAGCGTTGGTTGCGAGTTGGTACCGTTTTGTGCAGGTACGAGGGACTTGCGCGTGACCTCCTACTGGATTGATACCTTGGTTCTCAAAAACTGAGGGAAATACTTACGCTACTGTGCTGCATCACCCCCTCCTCTTCGGGGAAAACCAACGCTAGCTCGAGACGTAGCAAGAAGGATTTCTGGCGCTGTTGCCGGGGAAGCCTACGCAAAAGTCAACATACCAAGTACCCATCACAATATCTATCTCTCGCATTACATTATTTGTCATTTGCCTCTCGTTTTCCTCTCCCCCACTTCACCTTGCCGTTTTATTCGCCCTCCCTTTCCCTTTTGCCTTTTGTTTGCTCGTGTGTTAGTTTGCTTGCTTGTTCGTCATGATGGCCTTACCTAATTTTGGTGATCTTCACCTTAAAAGGCTAGAAGATATCGAAAACAATGTCAGGAAGTTTATGGTCTTGCAATTTGAGCATAATAATTTCTTTAGAAACGAGCTTAAGGAACAAAAGAGTTTTATGAGTTATATGAATAAAGAGCTCGATGATATGTCCAAAGAATTTGATGGTGTAAGAGCCCAAATTGCTCATCTTGAAAAAATGACCGCTGAAATTTCGGATATGCAAGCCACCTTAGTCAATAAGATGGCCGCTAAACCGAATAACTATGAAAATCAAGATGAAGATATAAAAGTTATTTATGTGTCCCCTATTAAATCTTTGTTTTGCAATATGAAGCTTGATGAATCTGATTATGATCTTCCCTTACATAGAAGGCGTTCTAAGAATTCTGAGTTTTTAGATCTTGATGATGAAATTGATAAAAAAGGGATTGAAAGAAATAAAAATCTAGATATTGCTAAACCCACTATTTTGGATCTCAAGGAATTTAACTATGAAAATTGCTCTTTAATTGATTGTATTTCCTTGTTGCAATCCGTGTTAAATTCTCCTCATGCTTATATTCGAAATAAGGCCTTTACCGAACACATTGTTGACGCCTTAATGCAATCTTATGAAGAAAAGCTTGAGTTGAAAGTTTCTATCCCTAGAAAACTCCATGATGAGTGGGAACCTACAATTAAGATTAAAATTAAAAATTACGAGTTTTATGCTTTGTGTGATTTGGGTTCTAGTGTCTCTACTATCCCCAAAGCTTTGTGTGATTTGCTAGATTTCCGTGACTTTGATGATTGCTCTCTAAACTTGCATCTTGCGGATTCCACTATTAAAAAGCCTATGGGAAGAATTAATGATGTTTTTATTGTTGCAAATAGGAATTATGTGCCCGTAGATTTTATTGTTCTTGATATAGATTGCAATCCTTCATGTCCTATTATTCTTGGTAGACCTTTCCTTAGAACGATTGGTGCAATTATTGATATGAAGGAAGGGAATATTAAATTCCAATTTCCCTTAAAGAAGGGCATGGAACACTTTCCTAGAAAGAAAATAAAATTACCATATGAATCTATCATGAGAGCCACTTATGGATTGCCTACTAAAGATGGCAATACCTAGATCTATCCTTGCTTTTATGCCTAGCTAGGGGCGTTAAACGATAGCGCTTGTTGGGAGGCAACCCAATTTTATTTTGTGTTTTTTGTTTTTGGTTCTGTTTAGGAATAAATAATCCATCTAGATTTTGTTTAGATGTGGTTTTATCTTTTAATTAGTGTTTGTGCCAAGTTAAACCTATTAGATCTTCTTAGAAGATAGTTATTTGATCTTGCTGTAATTTCCAGAATCTTTGCGCTCAGTGCCCGAATTGTCAAAAATCACCAGAACGTGTTAAGTAGTGATTACAATTGCTGTTGTTCTATAAACAAATTTCCCAGGTCGTCTAATTTTGGTAGAACTTTTTGGGTTCCAGAAGTTTGCGTTAGTAACAGATTACTACAGACTGTTCTGTTTTTGACAGATTCTGTTTTGCATGTGTTGTTTGCTTATTTTGATGAATCTATGGCTAGTAAAATAGTTTACAAACCATAGAGAAGTTGGAATACGGTAGGGTTAACAACAATACAAATAAAGAACAAGTTCACTAACGGAGCTCACGAGATTTTTATTGAGTTTTGTGTTGTGAAATTTTCAAGTTTTGGGTGAATTCTTTTGATGGATTATGGAACAAGGAGTGGCAAGAGCCTAAGCTTGGGGATGCCCATGGCACCCCCAAGATAATCCAAGGACACCAAAAAGTCAAAGCTTGGGGATGCCCCGGAAGGCATCCCCTCTTTCGTCCACTTCCATCGGTAATTTACTTGGAGCTATATTTTTATTCACCACATGATATGTGTTTTGCTTGGAGCGTCTTGTATTATTTGTGTCTTTGCTTGTTAGTCTACCACAATCATCCTTGCTATACACACCTTTTGAGAGAGCCATGTATGAATTGAAATTTGTTAGAATACTCTATGTGCTTCACTTATATCTTTTGAGCTTGATAGTTTACTCTATGTGCTTCACTTATATCTTTTTGAGCGTGATAATTTTTGCTCTAGTGCTTCTCTTAGATCTTTTAGAGCACGATGGTGGATTGTTTTAAAGAAACTTGATCTCTCATGCTTCACTTAGATAATTTTGAGAGTCGTTAATAGCATGGTAATTTGCTTAATGTTAATATACTTGGTATTCAAGATATGTGAAACTTTCTTTTTAGTGGGTTGAATACTAAGATAAGTTTGATGCTTGATAATTGTTTTGAGATATGGAGGTGATAATATCATAGTCGTGCTAGTTGAGTAGTTGTGAATTTGAGAAATACTTGTGTTGAAGTTAGTAAGTCCCGTAGCATGCACGTATGGTTAAAGTTGTGTAACAAATTTGAAGCATGAAGTGTACCTGGCTTGTGCATCCTTATGAGTGGCGGTCGGGGACAAGCGATGGTCTTTTCCTACCAATCTATCCCCCTAGGAACATGCGCGTAGTACTTGATTTTTAATGACTTCTAAATTTTTGCAATAAGTATATGAGTTCTTTTGACTAATGTTGAGTCCATGGATTATACGCACTTTTACCTTTCCGCCATTTGTTAGCCTCTTCGGTACCGTGCATTGCCCTTTCTCACATTGAGAGTTGGTGAAAACTTTGCCGGTGCATCCAAACCCCGTGATATGATACGATCTTTCACACATAAACCTCCCTATATCTTCCTCAAAACAGCCACCATACCTACCTATCATGGCATTTCCATAGCCATTCCGAGATATATTGCCATGCAACTTCCATCATCATCATCATCATCATCATCATCATCATCATCATCATCATCATGACATGCTTTACTTTTGTCATATTGCCATTGCATGATCTTGTAGTTGACATCGTATTTGCGGCAAAGCCATCATGCATTATTTTTCATACATGTCACTCTTGATTCATTGCACCATCTCGGTACACCGCCGGAGGCATTCATATAGAGTCATATCTTGTTCTAGTATTGAGTTGTAATCATTATGTTGTAATAAATAGAAGTGTGATGATCATCATTATTAGAGCATTTCCCAATCAAAAAAAGAGAGAGAGAAAGGCCAAAAAGAAAAAAAAGAAAGTCCCAAAAAAAGAGAAAATAAAAAGGGCAATGCTACTATCTCCTTTTCCACACTTGTGCTTCAAAGTAGCACCTTGTTCTTCATGTAGTGAGTCTCATATATTGTGCTTCAAAGTAGCACCATGATTTTCATATAGTGAGTCTCATAAGTTGTCTTGTTCATACTATTTGGAATTTTTCATTATAGAACTTGGCTTGTATATTCCAACGATGGGCTTCCTCAAAATGCCCTAGGTCTTCATGAGCAAGCAAGTTGGATGCACACCCACTAGTTTTCTTTTGTTGAGCATTCTTAGCTCTAGTGCATCCGTTGCATGGTAATCCCTACTCCTTGCATTAACATCAATTGATGGGCATCTCCATAGCTCATTGATTAGCCTCGTTGATGTGAGACTTTCTCCTTTTTTGTCTTCTCCACACAATCCCCATCATCATATTCTATACCACCCATAGTGCTATGTCCATGGCTCGCGCTCATGTATTGCGTGAAGGTTGAAAAAGTTTGAGATTATTTGAGTATGAAACAATTGCTTGGCTTGTCATCGGGGGTATAGAAGTTGGGAACATCTTTGTGTGACGAAAATGAAGCATAGCCTAACTATATGATTTTGTAGGGATGAACTTCCTTTGGCCATGTTATTTTGAGATGACATAATTGTTTGATTAGTATGCTTGAAGTATTATCTTTTTTATGTCAATATGAACTTTTGTCTTGAACCTTTCGGATCTGAATATTCATACCATGATTAAGAAGATTTACATTGAAATTATGCCAAAGTATCACTCCGCATCAAAAATTCTCTTTTTATCATTTACCTACTCGAGGACGAGCAGGAATTAAGCTTGGGGATGCCTGATACGTCTCCAACGTATCTATAATTTTTGATTGCTCCATGCTACTTTATCTACTGTTTTGGACTATATTGGGCTTTATTTTCCACTTTTATATTATTTTTGGGACTAACCTATTAACCGGAGGCCCAACCCAGAATTGCTGTTTTTTGCCTATTTCAGTATTTCGAGGAAACAGAATATCAAACGGAGTCCAAACGGAATGAAACCTTCGGGAACGTGATCTTCTCACCGAATGTGATCCAGGAGACTTGGACCCTACTCCAAGAAGTTTCCGGGGAGGTCACGAGGGTGGAGGGCGCCCCCTGGGCACGCCCCCTGCCTCGTGGGCCCCTCGGAGCTCCACTGACGTGCTCCTTCCTCCTATATATACCTACGTACCCCATTAGACCAGGGAGGGAGCCAAAAACCTAATTCCACCGCCGCAACTTCCTGTATCCACGAGATCCCATCTTGGGGCCTGTTCCGGAGCTCCGCCGGAGAGGGCATCCATCACGGAGGGCTTCTACATCAACACCATAGCCCTTCCGATGAAGTGTGAGTAGTTTACTTCAGACCTTCGGGTCCATAGCTAGTAGCTAGATGGCTTCTTCTTTCTTTTTGGATCCCAATACAATGTTCTCCCCCTCTCTCATGGAGATCTATTCGATGTAATCTTCTTTTTGCGGTGTGTTTGTTGAGACCGATGAATTGTGGGATTATGATCCAACTTATCTATGAATAATATTTGAATCTTCTCTGAATTCTTTTATGTATGATTGAGTTATATTTGCAAGTCTCTTCGAATTATCCGTTTGGTTTGGCCAACTAGATTGGTAGTTCTTGCAATGGGAGAAGTGCTTAGCTTTGGGTTCAATCTTGCGGTGTCCTTACTCAGTGACAGAAAGAGTTGCAAGGCATGTATTGTATTGTTGCCATCGAGGATAACAAGATGAGGTATTTATCATATTGCATGAATTTATTCCTCTACATCATGTCATCTTGCTTAAGGCGTTACTCTATTTTTAACTTAATACTCTAGATGCATGCTGGATAGCGGTCGATGAGTGGAGTAATAGTAGTAGATGCAGGCAGGAGTCGGTCTACTTGTCACGGACGTGATGCCTATATACATGATCATACCTAGATAACCTCATAACTATGCTCAATTATCAATTGCTCAACAGTAATTTATTCACCCACCGTAGAATATCTATGCTCTTGAGAGAAGCCACTAGTGAAACCTATGGCCCCCGGGTTTATTCTCATCATATCAATCTCCGTTACTTTATTTTACTTGTTTTGCTTTTACTTTTTACTTTGCATCTTTATACCAAAAATACCAAAAATATTATCTCTATCAGATCTCACTCTCGTAAGTGACCGTGAAGGGATTGACAACCCCTAAGCGTTGGTTGCGAGTTGCTACCATTTTGTGCAGGTACGAGGGACTTGCGCGTGACCTCCTACTGGATTGATACCTTGGTTCTCAAAAACTGAGGGAAATACTTACGCTACTGTGTTGCATCACCCCCTCCTCTTCGGGGAAAACCAACGCTAGCTCGAGACGTAGCACAGCGCCGTCAAGCTCGACCTGCTCCGGACGAACGTTGCCGCGAAGAAGAGAAACACCGACCTGGCTTTCCTGTTGGGCGGGGCGGACATGCTCCAGAGCACCGACGAGGCGGTCAAGGCGTGGTAGTTGGCGGAGCGCGGCCTCATCCTGAACCAGCTTCCATCGACAAGGTCGCCGACGCCGACGCACACGCCGACGCCGCCGCACTCGCCGATGCCGCCGCACACGCCGACGCCGCCGCCAATCCCGCGTGACGACGCCTCGACGACGCCCAGCACCACCGAAGCCGCGCCGACACCGCCTAGCGCAAAGGCTACTCCGACACCGCCAAGCCCGCGCACGCCAACTCCGCCGACGCCTGGGGCAGAGCCCGCCGAGTGATGCGCATGCGAACTTCTGCCGCTCTATTTTTTGTACGCCGAACTGTGGCTTGCGATCGCCCGACTTGTGGCGTCTTTTGTGAGAGGGAACGACCAAGTTCGAATTTTTTGCGTCTTGGGGGCGTGACTGGGAGCTAGGTCGCCCCCAAGGGCCGAACTAGCGTCGGTTCGCCCCCAGATTGCCCTTTTTTAGCGCCCTGGGGGGCCGAACGGCGGGAGATGCTCTTAGGCGCACCTTGGGCCTTGCCTAGTCCTTGGACTGCACGCCCTGGCCTTATTGCCTATGCGCATTGTGCCGCTCCTTGGGGCCACAACTATTTTATGCGTTGGTCTCTATGATAAGTGCAGCCCTGCACGCAGCGGCAGTTGCACGCAGCGCATCCACGGCTGGTACTGCGTAGCGATTTGGACCAGCTGTAAGTGCTACTTGGAGTATAGAGCTGCGGAAGCGAGCGATATGCTTCGTATTTGCTGTATTCGTTGTACCGCGCACTGACAGGGCGACTGACGCACACTTGCATAGCACTATGCAAGCGCAGGATGGAGGACACAATATTATCGTTGCGACAAGCACTGTATAACATAAACACTTTACACCTAGATGCATGTATTTAAGGCCCATGCACCAGCCGTTGTCCCAGTACCGATTGTTTTGCACGTTCCCATTCAAACAAGCACACAAGCACAACTTGTTGCCCCGATCCATCGACGCCGCTGTGCCACGATGTCCCAGAGCTCATCTTCTGCACATCGCCTCCGTACCCCCTGCCACCGCTGCCATTGATCCTGTGCCCGAGATGCGCCGGAACGAGGACTAGATGGTTTGTCTTCGGGACAGACCGGAACCCCGGTGTTCGTTTCTACAAGTGCCCGAATCAGGGAATAAGTTTGTTTATTTGAAAATGACCGCTTTGCTTTGCGGATGTTGCAGTTTCCGACTTTGCTTTGTGTTTTCTTGTTCATCATTCAGTTTTGGAACTGACGCAGGATGAAGGGCCGTGCGACTTCTGGTTGTGGGAGGACTAGTACGCGTTCTTCATCACCGGCGTTGGCATCAACCTTCTCATCGAGGCGGCCAGAGGTGGGACCAACGTGATGTTCGGTATCGGCCGGGCAATGGAGGATGTATGCATTGCAACTAGGAACACCATGATGATTTGCTTGTTCATGCTCCTGCTGCTGCTCGCCAAGGCAGTCGGTGGGCAGTGACGATCCCACAGTGCCGGTGTTCGACGCGGAGAGGTTGGTGCATGGGCATGATTTTAGGATTAATGAATTTAGCAGCCGCGTGTGCATGAGTAGTTCCGTTAGCGCAGCTGGTGCAATAGAATCTTATGTAATCGGCAAGGTATTTCTAATCTTCATTTACATGTATTAAATCACCCAGACTGATGAGTCTCCTGGACTGTTATGTATCATTTGCACCCACGGCCGACGAGCTTTGTGCATGCCTGCGGAGGCACATGGGCCAGCGGCCGGTCAGTCAAAAAGTGCATAGAGGAGGACATGCATGGTCGAACGTAACCCAATACCCAACCACTCTGCAATTAATTAAAGCAACCGCACGCACATGCTGGGGCCACCCACTCCCCTGCTCGCAACACTGTACACCACGAGTTGCGTCCATCTGCAGAACAGAGCATCGGAGAAGTGCCCGCTCTCGCCGGGCGACGCATCAGGCGGCGGATCCGCCGCGCAGCTAGGTACAGTGCGAACCTCAGCCACGGGCGCTTGGCATAGCTACCCCAACCTCTAGACTAACCCCACTCCTCCCCCCACCCGCCCCTTGTAGATTTTTCGATGGGAGAAGAAGAACACCATCTCAGACGACAGATCCAAACTCCGAGCGCCATGGCGATAGAGGGAGAGCAGGAGCCAGAAGGAGGTGAAGTAGCAGCTCTTGCCGGATCATCAAGAAAGTCCACATCATACACATCTAGAATAGCTATTCAGAAAGTAGTAGAGGTCATGGCTGCATTATCCGACTACAAAAGATTTTTGGTAGAGAAGATTGGTTTTGAGGGAGTATTGCGCATTCCCATGATACCGAAAATCAACTTAAAGTTTAGCAAGTTCCTCATGACTAAGGTGGATGTCAAAGACCATGCTACATCTTGAGCTTGCGTTGGTTTTCCCCGAAGAGGAAGGGATGATGCAGCAGAGTAGCGTAAGTATTTCCCTCAGTTTTTGAGCACCAAGGTATCAATCCAATAGGAACCCATGCTCAAGTCCCTCGTACCTGCACAAAGCGATAGCTACTCACAACCAACGCGATTAGGGGTTGTCAAGCCCTTCACAGTCACTTACGAGAGTGAGATCTGATAGATATAATATTTTTGGTGTTTTTGGTATAAAGAAGCAAAGTAAAAAGTAAAGGCAAAGTAAAAAAGCAAAGCAAAATTAAAGTGATGGAGATTGATATGATGAGAATAGACCCCGGGGCCATAGGTTTCACTAGTGGCTTCTCTCAAGAGCATAAGTATTCTACGGTGGGTGAACAAATTACTGTTGTGCAATTGACGGAATTGAGCATAGTTATGAGAATATCTAGGCATGATCATGTATATAGGCATCACGTCCATGACAAGTAGATCGAAACGATTCTGCATCTACTACTATTACTCCACTCATCGACCGCTATCCAGCATGCATCTAGAGTATTAAGTTAAAAAGAGAGTAACGCCTTAAGCAAGATGACATGATGTAGAGAGATAAATTCATGCAATATGAAATAAACCCCATCTTGTTATCCTCGATGGCAACGATACAATACGTGCCTTGCTGCCCCTTCTGTCACTGGGTAAGGACACCGCAAGATCGAACTCAAAGCTAAGCACTTCTCCCATGGAAAGAACTACCAATCTAGTTGGCCAAACCAAACGGATAATTGAAAGAGACTTGCAAAGATAATCAATCATACATAAAAGAATTCAGAGAAGATTCAAATATTGTTCATAGATAGACTTGATCATAAACCCACAATTCATCGGTCTCAATAAACACACCACAAAAAGAAGATTACATCGAATAGATCTCCACAAGAGAGGGGGAGAACTTTGTATTGAGATCCAAAAAGAGAGAAGAAGCCATCTACGTCATACAAAGCATAAAACTCATGATCTTTAATTTTAATTTTAATAGTTGGTTCCCACTCATCATAGAGTTTTCTAGGGATAGAAACTTTCAACTCAAGTTTTTCTTCATCAGATTGCATCAAGGCATCAACAATATGTTCGATGAAGGCTTTATTTTTGACTATAAGCATGTGGAGAATTTAGCACGGATTGCAACAAGGAAATACAATCAATTAAAGAGCAACTTTCATAATTAAATTCCTTGAAATCCAATATAGTGGGTTTAGCAACATCTAAATTTTTATTTCTTTCAATCCCACTTTCATCAATTTCATCATTAAGATCTAAATACTCTGAATTTTTAGAATGCCTTCTAGGTAAAGGAAGATCATATTCAGTTTCATATTGCAAAATAAAGATTTAATAGGAGACACATCAATAACTTTTAGATCTTCATCTTGATTTTCATAGGTATTGGAAGAACACGCTTTAATAAAGGCATCTCTGGAAGCACGCATCCTAGCGGTTCTTTCCTTGCACTCATCAATGGAAATTCTCATGGCTTTGAGAGACTCATTGATATCATGCTTAGGAGGAATGGATCTAAGCTTTAAAGAATCAACCTCAAGAGAAATTCTATCAACGTTTCTAGCCAAATCATCAATTTTAAGCAATTTCTCCTCAAGCAAAGCATTAAAATTCTTTTGTGAATTCATAAACTCTTTAACACTATTCTCAAATTCAGAGGGCATCTTATTATAATTTTCATAAGAGTTGTTGTAGGAATTACCATAATTATTAGAAGGATTACTAGGATATGGCCTAGGATTAAAATTCCCTCTATAAGCGTTGTTACCAAAATTATTCCTACCAAAAAAATTCACATCCATAGATTCATTATTATTCTCAATCAAAGTATACAAAGCCATATCATTAGGATCAGAAGAAACACTCTTAGTAGCAAATAATTTCATAAGTTCATCCATCTTTCCACTCAACACATTAATTTCTTCTATCGCATGTGTTGGAAATATGCCCTAGAGGCAATAATAAATTGATTATTATTATATTTCCTTGTTCATGATAATCGTTTATTATCCATGCTAGAACTGTATTGATAGGAAACTCAGATACATGTGTGGATACATAGACAACACCATGTCCCTAGTAAGCCTCTAGTTGACTAGCTCGTTAATCAATAGATGGTTACGGTTTCCTGACCATGGACATTGGATGTCGTTGATAACGGGATCACATCATTAGGAGAATGATGTGATGGACAAGACCCAATCCTAAGCCTAGCACAAGATCATGTAGTTCGTATGCTAAAGCTTTTCTAATGTCAAGTATCATTTCCTTAGACCATGAGATTGTGCAACTCCCGGATACCGTAGGAGTGCTTTGGGTGTGCCAAACGTCACAACGTAACTGGGTGGCTATAAAGGTACACTACGGGTATCTCTGAAAGTGTCTGTTGGGTTGGCACGAATCGAGATTGGGATTTGTCACTCCGTGTAAACGGAGAGGTATCTCTGGGCCCACTCGGTAGGACATCATCATAATGTGCACAGTGTGATCAAGGAGTTGATCACGGGATGATGTGTTACGGAACGAGTAAAGAGACTTGCCGGTAACGAGATTGAACAAGGTATCGGTATACTGACGATCGAATCTCGGGCAAGTACCATACCGCTAGACAAAGGGAATTGTATACGGGATTGATTGAGTCCTTGACATCGTGGTTCATCCGATGAGATCATCGTGGAACATGTGGGAGCCAACATGGGTATCCAGATCCCGCTGTTGGTTATTGACCGGAGAACATCTCGGTCATGACTACATGTCTCCCGAACCCGTAGGGTCTACACACTTAAGGTTCGATGACGCTAGGGTTATAAAGGAAGTTTGTATGTGGTTACCGAATGTTGTTCGGAGTCCCGGATGAGATCCCGGACGTCACGAGGAGTTCCGGAATGGTCCGGAGGTAAAGATTTATATATAGGAAGTCCTGTTTCGGCCATCGGGACAAGTTTCGGGGTCATCGGTATTGTACCGGGACCACCGGAAGGGTCCCGTGGGGCCACCTGCCCCGGGGGGGCACATGGGCTGTAGGGGTGCGCCTTGGCCTACATGGGCCAAGGGCACCAGCCCCTAGAGGCCCATGCGCCAAGATATAGGAAAAAGGGGAGAGTCCTAAAGGGGGAAGGCACCTCCGAGGTGCCTTGGGGAGGATGGACTCCTCCCCCCCTCTTAGCCGCACCCCTTCCTTGGAGGAAGGGGCAAGGCTGCGCCTCCCCCCTCTCCCCTGCCCCTATATATAGTGGAGGGGAGGGAGGGCATCCATACCTGAGCCCTTGGCGCCTCCCTCCCTCCCGTGACACCTCCTCCTCTCCCGTAGGTGCTTGGCGAAGCCCTGCAGGATTGCCACGCTCCTCCATCACCACCACGCCGTTGTGCTGCTGCTGGATGGAGTCTTCCTCAACCTCTCCCTCTCTCCTTGCTGGATCAAGGCATGGAAGACATCGTCGAGCTGTACGTGTGTTGAACGCGGAGGTGTCGTCCGTTCGGCACTAGGATCATCGGTGATCTGAATCACGACGAGTACGACTCCATCAACCCCGTTCACTTGAACGCTTCCGCTTAGCGATCTACAAGGGTATGTAGATGCACTCTCCTTCCCCTCGTTGCTAGTCTCTCCATAGATAGATCTTGGTGACACGTAGGAAAATTTTGAATTTCTGCTACGTTCCCCAACAGTGGCATCATGAGCTAGGTCTATTGCGTAGATTCTTTGCACGAGTAGAACACAAAGTAGTTGTGGGCGTCGATATTGTTCAATATGCTTGCCGTTACTAGTCTTATCTTGATTCGGCGGCATCGTGGGATGAAGCGGCCCGGAGCAACCTTACACGTACGCTTACGTGAGACCGGTTCCACCGACAAACATGCACTAGTTGCATAAGGTGGCTGGCGGGTGTCTGTCTCTCCCACTTTAGTCGGATCGGATTCGATGAAAAGGGTCCTTATGAAGGGTAAATAGCAATTGGCATATCACGTTGTGGTTCATGCGTAGGTAAGAAACGTTCTTGCTAGAAACCCATAGCAGCCACGTAAAACATGCAAACAACAATTAGAGGACGTCTAACTTGTTTTTGCAGGGTATGCTATGTGATGTGATATGGCCAAAAAGGATGTGATGAATGATATATGTGATGTATGAGATTGATCATGTTCTTGTAATAGGAATCACGACTTGCATGTCGATGAGTATGACAACCGGCAGGAGCCATAGGAGTTGTCTTTATTTATTTGTGACCTGCGTGTCAACTTAAACGTCATGTAATTACTTTACTTTATTGCTAACCGTTAGCCATAGTAGTAGAAGTAATAGTTGGCGAGGCAACTTCATAAAGACACGATGATGGAGATCATGATGATGGAGATCATGGTGTCATGCCGGTGACGATGATGATCATGGAGCCCCGAAGATGGAGATCAAAAGGAGCAAAGTGATGATGGCCATATCATGTCACTATTTGATTGCATGTGATGTTTATCATGTTTATACATCTTATTTGCTTAGAACGACGGTAGTAAATAAGATGATCCCTTACAACAATTTCAAGAAGTGTTCTCCCCTAACTGTGCACCGTTGCGACAGTTCGTGTTTCGAAGCACCACGTGATGATCGGGTGTTAGATTCTAACGTTCACATACAACGGGTGTAAGACAGATTTACACACGCGAAACACTTAGGGTTAACTTGACGAGCCTAGCATGTACAGACATGGCCTCGGAACACGGAGACCGAAAGGTCGAACATGAGTCGTATAGAAGATACGATCAACATGAAGATGTTCACCGATGATGACTAGTCCGTCTCACGTGATGATCGGACATGGCCTAGTTTGACTCGGATCATGTAATCACTTAGATGAACTTAATTATCCTGAACATAGTCAAGAGGTTTTTGCAAATTATGTCGTAGCTCACGCTATAGTTCTACTGTTTAGATATGTTCCTAGAGAAAAAAAAATAGTTGAAAGTTGATAGTAGCGATTATGCGGACAGTAGAAAGCTTATGTCCTTAATGCACCGCTCAGTGTGCTGAACCCCAAACGTCGTCTGTGGATGTTGCGAACATCGGACATACACGTTTTGATAACTACGTGATAGTTCAGTTAAACGGTTTAGAGTTGAGGCACCAAAGACGTTTTTGAAACATCGCGAAACATATGAGATGTTTTGAGGGCTGAAATTGGGATTTCAGGCTCGTGCCCATGTCAAGAGGTATAAGACCTCCGATGACTTTCTTAACCTGCAAACTAAGGAGAAAAGCTCAATTGTTGAGCTTGTGCTCAGATTGTCTGAGTACAACAATCATTTGAATCGAGTGGGAGTTGATCTTCCAGATAAGACAGTGATGGTTCTCCAAAGTCATTGCCACCAAGCTGTTAGAGCTTCGTGATGAACTATAACATATCAGGGATAGATATGATGATCCTTGAGATACTCGCGATGTTTGACACCGCGAAAGTAGAAATCAAGAAGGAGCATCAATTGTTGATGGTTGGTGAAACCACTAGTTTCAAGAAGGGCAAGGGCAAGAAGGGATACTTCATGAAACGGCAAATCAGCTGCTGCTCTAGTAAAGAAACCCAAGGTAAAACCCAAACCCGAGACTAAGTGCTTCTGTAATAAGGGGAACAACCACTAGAGCAGAATTACCCTAGATACTTGGTAGATAAGAAGGCTGGCAAGGTCGATAGAAGTATATTGGATATACATTGTGTTAATGTGTACTTTGCTAGTACTCCTAGTAGCACCAGGGTATTAGATACCGGTTCGGTTGCTAAGTGTTAGTAACTCGAAATAAAAGCTACGGAATAAACGGAGACTAGCTAAAGGTGAGCTGACGATATGTGTTGGAAGTTTTTCCAAGCTTGATATGATCAAGCATCGCACGCTCCCTCTACCAAAGAGATTGGTGTTAAACCTAAATAATTGTTATTTGGTGTTTGCGTTGAGCATAGACATGATTGGATTACGTCTATCGCAATACGGTTATTCATTTAAGGAGAATAATGGTTACTCTATTTATTTGAATAATACCTTCAATGGTCTTACACCTAAAATGAATGGTTTATTAAATCTCGATCGTAGTGATACACATGTTCATGCCAAAAGATAGTAATGATAGTACCACCTACTTGTGGCACTGCCACGTAAGTCATATCGGTATAAAACGCATGAAGAAGCTCCATATTGATGGATCTTTGGGCTCACTCGTTTTTGAAAAGTTTGAGACATGCGAACCATGTCTATTGGTGTATATGC
Organism: Triticum dicoccoides; assembly: GCF_002162155.2. Taxonomy (NCBI): domain Eukaryota; kingdom Viridiplantae; phylum Streptophyta; class Magnoliopsida; order Poales; family Poaceae; genus Triticum; species Triticum dicoccoides. Next base: position 96,937,666 of record NC_041392.1, read on the forward strand.
ATGAAGAAGCTCCATGCAAATGGACCGTTTTGACTCACTTGATTTTGAATCACTTGGGACATGCAAATCATACCACATGGGCAAGATGACTGAAAAGCCTCGTTTTCAGTAAGATGGAACAAGATAGCAACTTGTTGGAAGTAACACATTTTGATGTGTACAGTCCAATGAGTGCTGAGGCATGCAGTGAATATCGTTATGTTCTTACTTCACAGATGATTCGAGTAGATGTTGAGTATATTTACTTGATGAATCACGAGTCTGAATTATTGAAAGGTTCAAGTAATTTCAGTGTGAAGTTGAAAGATCGTCGTGACAAGAGGATAAAAGATCTATGATATGATCATAGAGATGAATATCTGAATCACGAGTTTGGCACAGAATTAAGACATTGTGGAAATTGTTTCACAACTGATACAGCCTGGAACACCATAGTGTGATGGTGTGTCCAAACGTCATAGTTGCACCCTATTGGATATGGTGCATACCATGATGTCTCTTATCGAGTTACTACTATCGTTCATGGGTTAGGCATTAGAGACAACCACATTCACTTTAAATAGGGCACCACATAATTTCGTTGAGACGACACCGTATGAACTATGGTTTGGAGAAACCTAAGTTGCCGTTTCTTGAAAGTTTGGGGCTGCGACGCTTATGTGAAAAGGTTTCAGGTTGATAAGCTCGAACCCAAAGCAGATAAAATGCATCTTCATAGGACACCCAAAAACAGTTGAGTATACCTCCTAATTCAGATCTGAAAGCAATAGGGATTGTTTCTTGAATCGGGTCCTTTTCGAGGAAAGGTTTCTCTCGAAAAGTTGAGTGGGAGGATGGTGGAGACTTGATGAGGTTATTGAACCGTCACTTCAACAAGTGTGTAGTAGGGCACAGGAAGTTGTTCCTGTGGCACGTACACCAACTGAAGTGGAAGCTTATGATAGTGATCATGAAACTTCGGATCGAGTCACTACCAAACCTCGTGGGATGACAAGGATGTGTACTACTTCAGAGTGGTACGTAATCCTGTCTTGGAAGTCATGTTGCTAGACAACAATGAACCTACGAGCTATGGAGAAGCGATGGTGGGCCCGGATTCCGATAAATGGCTCAAGGCCATAAAACCCGAGAGAGGATCCATGTATGAAAACAAAGTGTAGACTTTGGAAGAACTACTTGATGGTCGTAAGGCTGTTAGGTACATATGGATTTTGAAAGGAAGACAGACAATGATGGTAAGTGTCACCATTGAGAAAGCTCGACTTGTCGTTAAGATGTTTTTCGACAAGTTCAAGGAGTTGACTACGATGAGACTTTCTCACTCGTAGCGATGCTAAGAGTCTGTTGGAATTATATTAGCAATTACTGCATTATTTATGAAATCTTGCAGATAGGATGTCAAAACATTGTTTCCTCGACGATTCTTGAGGAAAGGTTGTATGTGATACAATCGGAAGGTTTTGTCTATCCTGAAATATGCTAATAAGTATGCAAAGCTCCAGCAATCCTTCTGAGGACTGGAGTGAGCATCTCGGAGTTGGAATGTATGCTTTGATGATGATCAAAGATTTTGGGTGTATACAAAGTTTATGAGAAACTTGTATTTCCAAAGAAGTGAGTGGGAGCACTATAGAATTTCTGATGAGTATATGTTGTTGACATATTAATGATCAGAAATGACGTAGAATTTCTGGAAAGCATATAGGGTTATTTGGAAAGTGTTTTTTCAATGGAAAACCTGGATTAAGCTACTTGAACATTGAGCATCAAGATCTATAAGGATAGATCAAAACGCTTAATAGTACTTTCAAATGAGCACATGCCTTGACGTGATCTTGAAGGTGTTCAAGATGGATCAGTCAAAGAAGGAGTTCTTGCCTGAGTTGTAAGGTATGAAGTTAAGACTTAAAGCTCGACCACGGCAGAATAGAGAGAAAGGAACGAAGGTCGTCCCCTATGCTTAAGACATAGGCTCTACAGTATGCTATGCTGTGTACCGCACCTGAAGTGTGCTTTACCATGAGTCAGTCAAGGGGTACAAGAGTGATCCAAGAATGGATCACAGGACAGCGGTCAAAGTTATCCTTAGTAACTAGTGGACTAAGGAATTTTCTCAATTATGGAGGTGGTAAAAGAGTTCGTCGTAAAGGGTTACGTCGATGCAAGCTTAACACCTATCCGGATAGCTCTGAGTAGAGATACCGGATACATATAATGGAGCAACAATTTAGAATAGCTCCAAGTAGAACAGTTATTTGGAATAGCTCCAAATAGAACGTGGTAGCTGCATCTAGGAGATGACATAGAGATTTGTAAAGCACACACGGATCTGAAAGGTTCAGACCCGTTGACTATAACCTCTCTCACAAGCATAAACATGATCAAACCCAGAACTCATCGAGTGTTAATCACATGGTAAATGTGAACTAGATTATTGACTCTAGTAAACTCTTTGGGTGTTAGTCACATGGGGATGTGACCTTGAGTGTTAATCACATATCGATGTGAACTAGATTATTGACTCTAGTGCAAGTGGGAGACTGTTGGAAATATGCCCTAGAGGCAATAATAAATTAATTATTATTATATTTCCTTGTTCATGATAATCGTTTATTATCCATGCTAGAATTGTATTGATAGGAAACTCAGATACATGTGTGGATACATAGACAACACCATGTCCCTAGTAAGCCTCTAGTTGACTAGCTCGTTAATCAATAGATGGTTACGGTTTCCTGACCATGGACATTGGATGTCGTTGATAACAGGATCACATCATTAGGAGAATGATGTGATGGACAAGACCCAATCCTAAGCCTAGCACAAGATCATGTAGTTCGTATGCTAAAGCTTTTCTAATGTCAAGTATCATTTCCTTAGACCATGAGATTGTGCAACTCCCGGATACCGTAGGAGTGCTTTGGGTGTGCCAAACGTCACAACGTAACTGGGTGGCTATAAAGGTACACTACAGGTATCTCTGAAAGTGTCTGTTGGGTTGGCACGAATCGAGATTGGGATTTTGTCACTCCGTGTAAACGGAGAGGTATCTCTGGGCCCACTCGGTAGGACATCATCATAATGTGCACAATGTGATCAAGGAGTTGATCACGGGATGATGTGTTACGGAACGAGTAAAGAGACTTGCCGGTAACGAGATTGAACAAGGTATTGGTATACCGACGATCGAATCTCGGGCAAGTACCATACCGCTAGACAAAGGGAATTGTATACGGGATTGATTGAGTCCTTGACATCGTGGTTCATCCGATGAGATCATCGTGGAACATGTGGGAGCCAACATGGGTATCCAGATCCCGCTGTTGGTTATTGACCGGAGAACATCTCGGTCATGACTACATGTCTCCCGAACCCGTAGGGTCTACACACTTAAGGTTCGATGACGCTAGGGTTATAAAGGAAGTTTGTATGTGGTTACCGAATGTTGTTCGGAGTCCCGGATGAGATCCCGGACGTCACGAGGAGTTCCGGAATGGTCCGGAGGTAAAGATTTATATATAGGAAGTCCTGTTTCGGCCATCGGGACAAGTTTCGGGGTCATCGGTATTGTACCGGGACCATCGGAAGGGTCCCGGGGGCCCACCGGGTGGGGCCACCTGCCCCGGGGGGCCACATGGGCTGTAGGGGTGCGCCTTGGCCTACATGGGCCAAGGGCACCAGCCCCTAGAGGCCCATGCGCCAAGATATAGGAAAAAGGGGAGAGTCCTAAAGGGGGAAGGCACCTCCGAGGTGCCTTGGGGAGGATGGACTCCTCCCCCCTCTTAGCCGCACCCCTTCCTTGGAGGAAGGGGCAAGGCTGCGCCTCCCCCCTCTCCCCTGCCCCTATATATAGTGGAGGGGAGGGAGGGCATCCATACCTGAGCCCTTGGCGCCTCCCTCCCTCCCGTGACACCTCCTCCTCTCCCGTAGGTGCTTGGCGAAGCCCTGCAGGATTGCCACGCTCCTCCATCACCACCACGCAGTTGTGCTGCTGCTGGATGGAGTCTTCCTCAACCTCTCCCTCTCTCCTTGCTGGATCAAGGCGTGGGATACATCGTCGAGCTGTACGTGTGTTGAACGCGGAGGTGCCGTCCGTTCGGCACTAGGATCATCGGTGATCTGAATCACGACGAGTACGACTCCATCAACCCCGTTCACTTGAACGCTTCCGCTTAGCGATCTACAAGGGTATGTAGATGCACTCTCCTTCCCCTCGTTGCTAGTCTCTCCATAGATAGATCTTGGTGACACGTAGGAAAATTTTGAATTTCTGCTACGTTCCCCAACAGCATGCACTTTTTTATTAGAAGATCTTTCAGTATGCCATTGAGAATAATTAACCATAATATTATCTAGGAGTTTAGTAGCATCTCCTAAAGTGATTTCCATAAAAGTGCCTCCCGCGGCCGAATCTAAAAGATTTCTAGAAGCAAAATTCAATCCGGCATAAATTTTTTGTATAATCATCCACAAATTCAAACCATGAGTAGGGCAATTACGTATCATTAATTTCATTCTCTCCCAAGCTTGTGCAACATGTTCATGATCAAGTTGTTTAAAGTTCATAATATCGTTTCTAAGAGAGATGATCTTAGCGGGAGGAAAATACTTAGAGATAAAAGCATCTTTGCACTTGTTCCATGAATCAATACCATTCTTAGGCAAAGACGAAAACCAAGCTTTAGCACGATCTCTAAGCGAAAAAGGAAATAGCTTCAATTTAACGACATCATTATTGACATCTTTTTTCTTTTGCATATCACATAAATCAACGAAGCTATTCAGATGAGTAGCGGCATCTTCACTAGGAAGGTCGGCGAATTGATCTTTCATAACAAGATTCAACAAAGCAGTATTAATTTCACAAGATTCGGCATCGGTAAGAGGAGCAATCGGAGTGCTAAGGAAATCATTATTGTTGGTATTGGTGAAGTCACACAATTTAGTAGTATCTTGAGCCATCGCGACAAGCAAGCAATCTAACACACGAGCAAACAAAAGCAAACGGGCAAAAAGAGGCAAATAGAGAGGGAGGATAGGGAGAGAGAGGGCGAATAAAACGGCAAGGGTGAATTGGGGGGAGAGGAAAACGAGAGGCAAATGGCAAATAATGTAATGCGAGAGATAGGGATTGTGATGGGTACTTGGTATATTGACTTTTTGCGTAGACTCACCGGCAACGGCGCCAGAAATCCTTCTTGCTACGTCTTGAGCTTGCGTTGGTTTTCCCCGAAGAGGAAGGGATGGTGCAGCATAGTAGCGTAAGTATTTCCCTCAGTTTTTGAGAACGAAGGTATCAATCCAATAGGAGCCCACGCTCAAGTCCCTCGTACCTGCACAAAGCGATAGCTACTCGCTACCAACACGATTAGGGGTTGTCAAGCCCTTCACGGTCACTTACGAGAGTGAGATCTGATAGATATAATATTTTTGGTATTTTTGATATAAAGATGCAAAGTAAAAAGTAAAAGCAAAGTAAATAGCAAAACAATATAAAAGTGATGGAGATTGATATGATGAGAATAGACCCGGGGGCCATAGGTTTCACTAGTGGCTTCTCTCAAGAGCATAAGTATTCTACGGTGGGTGAACAAATTACTGTTGAGCAATTGATAGAATTGTGCATAATTATGAGAATATCTAGGCATGATCATGTATATAGGCATCACGTCCGTGACAAGTAGACCAAAACGATTCTGCATCTACTACTATTACTCCACTCATCGACCGCTATCCAGCATGCATCTAGAGTATTAAGTTAAAAATAGAGTAACGCTTTAAGCAAGATGACATGATGTAGAGAGATAAATTCATGCAATATGAAATAAACCCCATCTTGTTATCCTCGATGGCAACGGTGCAATACGTGCCTTGCTGCCCCTTCTATCACTGGGAAAGGACACCGCAAGATCGAACCCAAAGCTAAGCACTTCTCCCATGGAAAGAACTACCAATCTAGTTGGCCAAACCAAACAGATAATTCGAAGAGACTTGCAAAGATAACCAATCATACATAAAAGAATTCAGAGAAGATTCAAATATTGTTCATAGATAGACTTGATCATAAACCCACAATTCATCGGTCTCAACAAACACACCGCAAAAATAAGATTACATCGAATAGATCTCCACGAGAGAGGGGGAGAACTTTGTATTGAGATCCAAAAAGAGAGAAGAAGCCATCTAGCTACTAACTATGGACCCGAAGGTTTGAAGTAAACTACTCACACTTCATCGGAGAGGCTATGATGATGTAGAAGCCCTCCGTGATGACGGCCCTCTTCCGGCGGAGCTCCGGAACAAGCCCCAAGATGGGATCTCGTGGATACAGAAAGTTGCGGCGGTGGAATTAGGTTTTTGGCTCCTGTTCTGATCGTTTGGGGGTACGTGTGTATATATAGGAGGAAGAAGTACGCCGGAGGAGCAACGAGGGGCCCACGAGGCAGGGGGCGCGCCCCCACCCTCGCGACCGCCTCTTTTGTTCCTTGGAGCAGGGTCCAAGTCTCCTGGATCACGTTCGGTGAGAAAATCACGTTCCCGAAGATTTTATTCCGTTTGGACTCCGTTTGATATTCCGTTTATCCGAAACACTGAAATAGGCAAAAAAACAACAATTCTGGGCTGGGCCTCCGGTTAATAGGTTAGTCCCAAAAATAATATAAAAGTGGAAAATAAAGCCCAATATAGTCCAAAACAGTAGATAATATAGCATGGAGCAATCAAAAATTATAGATACGTTGGAGACGTATCAGACCACTGCATCATCTTGAGAGACGGGGGACGCCAATTAAATTCTACCCAGAGGATTTCCACAAAGTTGTTGGCATCCCATGCGGGCAACGAGATATACATGGAATGGACGCACACATCACAAGCGAAGCAATCGATTTCATCAGGAACTCCATAGGATGGACAGACAAATTCGATCGCAGTTTAAGCTCGCTTGAAGTGTTCATTTGCAAGGAAATAAATGAACTATCTAGCCGTTTAGAGAAGGATTGCTTCAAGACGGCGTTCGTCATCTTCGTGATGGGCAATCTGTTCGCTCCATGCACCAAGCATGATTACTAAACCATTGACTATTGGGGGGCCATTAAGGACGCCGACAACATCGCCCTATTCAATTGGTGCAAATATTTATTTGAAGATCTACTGGAAGCAGTTCGCAAACTGAAGTTGGAAACAGATGCAGACATAACTCTAAACCACCTCTCCGAGTGTCATCTATTTCTTCAGGTAAATGCCTCAAAATCGAAGCCAACATGCCCAAGGGAATCATCCCCTTTTACATACATGGTTAGTTATGTGGAACCTGGGAATGTCAACACTAATAGATTGAAATGTATTTTATGCATATAGGTTTTCGTACCGGACAATGTTGAGTTAGGCATTATGAACTTAAAGCAAACTACCATGCCACAGATACAATTATTCGATGGAGCGACCCTCAAACGGGTGATCCTCGTGTGCTTAGCAAGAAAGCTAGGGGAAACAATTTTCATTGTCTCGGAGGGAATCACCACACCAATCTATGTTTTATACACATTAATTAGAATCATGAACTGGGCTAACTAGGCGCTAGCTCACGCAGGCAAGACACTGGAACGCCATGTGCTACACCTGGCACAACTACAAAAACGAGATGCACGCCAAGAAGAAGGCAATAGAGACCAGGGCTGAAGGTTCAGCAAATCAGTACGCAATTGTCAAACACACCCCAGTCGTAACACGAAAGGAAGAGCACATCAACCCGGACATAGCCATTGGGCACCTTACACAGACACCAAGCAGCAGTGTCGATTTCAGCCCTGGAGACTATGCTCATTGGATTTAGATGCAAAAACCAAAACTAGTGAGTGACGTTACGTACAAATCACGCCCAAGATGGGAAGACCATGAGAGCATTTTGGTTCTGTGCACGTCTCAGGGGAGCGCTCATTTTATTTTTTTCACATCTCATGATGCTAATAATCGGCCGTCTCTTTTCATTTCAGGTTGCTTCTCCCTTAGGTTGGGCACTGAAAGAGCACAACACAAAGTGTGTCCACATTGCAAACAAAATGAAAAGGAACATTGCAAATGAGAACATTCGATTCATGAAAAAGCTGCTTCAACTTTATTCTGCCAAACCAAAACTTGCCACACCCGCACCAAAACCATCTTATTGTGACAGCTGATAACCCACAAGTATAGGGAATCAATTGTAGCCTCTTTCGATAAGTAAGAGTGCCGAACCCAACTAGGATCTAAAGGTAGAACAAATATTCCCTCAAGTTCTATCCACCACCGATACAACTCTACGCACGCTTAACATTCGTCTTACCTAGAACAAGTATGAAACTAGAAGTACTTTGTAGGTGTTGTAGGCTAGGTTTGCAAGATAATAAAGAGCATGTAAATAAAAGCTATGGGCTGTTTAGATAAAGACACAACTAAGTTAGTTTCAGTAAAGAGCTTTTTGTCACGAGAAAGTTATTTGTCCCTAGACAATCAATAACTAGACCGGTAATCATTATTGCAATTTTATTTGAGGGAGAAGCATAAGCTAACATACTTTCTCTTCATGGATCATATGCACTTATGATTGGAACTCTAGCAAGCATCCTCAACTACTAAAGATCATTAAGGTAAAAACCCAACCATAGCATTATAAGGCATCAAGTCCTCTTTACTCCCATACGCAAAAAACCTACTTGCTTGGGTATGTGCTTCTATCACTCACGCCACCCACCATAAGCAAATCATGTACATATTGCAAACCCTACAACGGGGATTCCTCACGCTTGCGTGACACAAAGAGCACCATTGGACAACACCAATAATAAAACATGCAACTCAAACCAATCACAATCATCAATTAACCCATAGGACAAAACAGATCTACTCAAACATCATAGGATAGCCATACATCATTGGGAAATAATATATGGCATTGAGCACCATGTTTAAGTAGAGATTGCAGTGGGTAAAAGAGGGGTTACACCACTGCATAGAGGGGAGAAGAGTTGGTGATGATGGCAGTGAAGTTGTTGGTGTAGATCGTTGTCGCGATGATGGCCCCGATGGCGTTCCGGCACCATCGGGAGAGAGGGGGAGAGAGCCCCACTTCTTATTATTCTTCCTTGACCTTCCCCCTAGATGGGAGAAGGGTTTCCCCTCCGGTCCATGGCCGCCATGGCGGCGGAGGGGTGAGAGCCCCATCGACATTGGATCTCTCCTCTCTGTTTCCTTCTGTTTTTGCGCTCCCCGATTCTATGAAGGAAATATGCCCTAGAGGCAATAATAAAGTTATTATTTATTTCCTTATTTCATGATAAATGTTTATTATTCATGCTAGAATTGTATTAACTGGAAACATAATACATGTGTGAATACATAGACAAACATAGTGTCACTAGTATGCCTCTACTTGACTAGCTCGTTGATCAAAGATGGTTATGTTTCCTAAACATAGACATGAGTTGTCATTTGATAAATAGGATCACATCATTAGAAGAATAATGTGATTGACTTGACCCATTCCGTTAGCTTAGCACTTTAACGTTTTAGTTTACTGTTATTGCTTTCTTCATGACTTATACATGTTCCTATGACTATGAGATTATGTAACTCCCAATTACCGGAGGAACACTTTGTGTGCTACCAAACGTCACAACGTAACTGGGTGATTATAAAGGTTCTCTACAGGTGTCTCCGATGGTACTTGTTGAGTTGGCATAGATCAAGATTAGGATTTGTCACTCCGATTGCCGGAGAGGTATCTCTGGGCCTTCTCGGTAATGCACATCACTATAAGCGTTGCAAGCAATGTGACTAATGAGTTAGTTGCAGGATGTTGCATTACGGAACGATTAAAGAGACTTGCCGGTAATGATATTGAACTAGGTATTGAGATACCGACGATCGAATCTCGGGCAAGTAACATACCGATGACAAAGGGAACAACGTATGTTGTTATGCGATTTGACCGATAAAGATCTTCGTAGAATATGTAGGAACCAATATGAGCATCCAGGTTCCGCTATTGGTTATTGACCGGAGACATGTCTCGGTCATGTCTACATAGTTCTCGAACCCGTAGGGTCCGCACGCTTAAAGTTCTGTGACGATCGGTATTGTGAGTTTTTGTGTTTTGATGTACCAAAGGTAGTTCGGAGTCCCGGATATGATCACAGACATTACGAGGAGTCTCGAAATGGTTGAGACGTAAAGATCGATATATTGGATGAATATGTTCACACACCGGAAGTGTTTCGGGAGGTTTCAGACATTTACCGGAGTACCGAGGGGTTACCGAAACCCCCCGATGAGTATATTGGGCCTAATGGGCCTTAGTGGGAGAAGAGAAGGGGCGGCCAAGGGCATCCGCGCACCCCCTCCCCCTCTAGTCCGAATTGGACAAGGAGAGGGGGCGGCACCCCCTTTCCTTCTCTTCCTCTCTCCCTTCGTTCTCCTCTCCTACTCCAAAAGAGGGAGTCCTACTCCCGGTGGGAGTAGGACTCCCCCCTTGGCGCGCCCTCCTCCTTAGCCGGCCGCCTCCCCCTAGCTCCTTTATATACGGGGGCAGGGGGGCACCCTAGAGACACAACAATTGATCTGTTGATCTCTTAGCCGTGTCCGGTGGCCCCCTCCACCATAATCCACCTCGGTTATATCGTAGCGATGCTCAGGTGAAGCCCTGCGTCGGTAGCTTCATCAACATCGTCACCATGCCGTCGTGCTGACGAAACTCTTCCCCGAGCTCTACTGGATCGTGAGTTCACGGGACGTCACCGAGCTGAACGTGTGTTGAACGCGGAGGTGTCGTACATTCGGTGATGAGGATCGGTCGATCGTGAGGACATACGACTACATCAACCGCGTTGTTAAAACACTTCCGCTTAACGGTCTACGAGGGTACGTGGACGACACTCTCCCCTCTCCTTGCTATGCATCACCATGATCTTGCGTGTGCGTAGGAATTTTTTTGAAATTACTACGTTCCCCAACAGTGGCATCAGAGCCAGGTTTATGCGTAGATGTTATATGCACGAGTAGGACACAAGTGAGTTGTGGGCGGTACAAGTCATACTGCTTACCAGCATGTCATACTTTGGTTCGGCGGTATTGTTGGATGAAGCAGCCCGGACCGACATTACGCGTACGCTTACACGAGACTGTTTCTACCGAAGTGCTTTGCACACAGGTGGATGGCGGGTGTCAGTTTCTCCAACTTTAGTTGAACCGAGTGTGGCTATGCCCGATCCTTGAGAAGGTCAAAACAGCACTAACTTGACAAACTATCGTTGTGGTTTTGATGCGTAGGTAAGAACGGCTCTTGCTCAGCCAATAGCAGCCACGTAAAACTTGCAACAACAAAGTAGAGGACGTCTAACTTGTTTTTGCAGGGCATGTTGTGATGTGATATGGTGAAGGCATGATGCTATACTTTATTGTATGAGATGATCATGTTTTGTAACGGAGTTATCGGCAACTGGCAGGAGCCATATGGTTGTCGCTTTATTGTATGCAATGCAATCGCCCTGTAATTTCTTTACTTTATCACTAAGCGGTAGCGATAGTCGTAGAAGCAATAGTTGGCGAGACGACAACGATGCTATGATGGAGATCAAGGTGTCACGCCGGTGACGATGGTGATCATGACGGTGCTTTGGAGATGGAGATCAAAGGCACAAGATGATGATAGCCATATCATATCACTTATATTGATTGCATGTGATGTTTATCCTTTATGCATCTTATTCTGCTTTGTTTGACGGTAGCATTATAAGATGATCTCTCACTAAATTTCAAGGTAAAAGTGTTCTCCCTGAGTATGCACCGTTGCCAAAGTTCGTCGTGCCGAGACACCACGTGATGATCGGGTGTGATAAGCTCAACGTTCATCTACAACGGGTGTAAGACAGTTTTACACACGCTGAATACTCAGGTTAAACTTGACAAGACTAGCATATGCAGATATGGCCTCGGAACACTGAGACCGATAGGTCGAGCGTGAATCATATAGTAGATATGATCAACATAGTGATGTTCACCATTGAAAACTGCTCCATTTCACGTGATGCTCGGTTATGGTTTAGTTGATATGGATCACGTGATCATTTGAATGATTAGAGGGATGTCTATCTAAGTGGGAGTTCTTAAGTAATTTGATTAATTGAACTTAAACTTATCATGAACTTAGTACCTGATAGTATTTTGCTTGTCTATGTTATTGTAGATAGATGGCCTGTGCTGTTGTTTCGTTGAATTTTAATGCATTCCTTGAGAAAGCAAAGTTGAAAGATGATGGTAGCAATTACACGGACTGGGTCCGTAACTTGAGGATTATCCTCATTTGCTGCACAAAAGAATTACGTCCTAGAAGCACCGCTGGGTGCCAAACCCGCTGCAGGAGCAACACCAGATGTTATGAACGTCTGGCAGAGCAAAGCTGATGACTACTCAATAGTTTAGTGTGCCATGCTTTACGGCTTAGAACCGGGACTTCAACGACATTTTGAACGTCATGGAGCATATGAGATGTTCCAGGAGTTGAATTTAATATTTCAAGCAAATGCCTGGATTGAGAGATATGAAGTCTCCAATAAGTTCTATAGTTGCAAGATGGAGGAGAATAGTTCTGTCAGTGAACATATACTCAGAATGTCTGGGTACCATAATCACTTGACTCAGCTGGGAGTTAATCTTCCGGTTGATAGTGTCATTGACAGAGTTCTTCAATCACCGCCACCAAGCTACAAGAGCTTCGTGATGAACTATAATATGTAAGGGATGGATAAGACGATTCCGGAGCTCTTTGCAATGCTAAAGGCTGCGGAGGTAGAAATCAAGAAAGAGCATCAAGTGTTGATGGTCAACAAGACCACCAGTTTCAACAAAAAGGGTAAAGGGAAGAAGAAAGGGAACTTCAAGAAGAACGACAAACAAGTTGCTGCTCAAGAGAAGAAACCCAAGTCTGGACCTAAGCCTGAGACTGAGTGCTTCTATTGCAAAGGGACTGGTCACTGGAAGCGGAACTGCCCCAAGTATTTGGTGGATAAGAAGGATGGCAAGGTGAACAAAGGTATATGTGATATACATGTTATTGATGTGTACCTTACTAGAGCTTACAATAGCACCTGTGTATTTGATACTGGTTCTGTTGCTAATATTTGCAACTCGAAACAGGGACTACGGATTAAGCGAAGACTGACTAAGGACGAGGTGACGATGCGCGTGGGAAATGGTTCCAAAGTCGATGTGATCGCCGTCGGCACACTACCTCTACATCTACCTTCGGGATTAGTTTTAGACCTAAATAATTGTTATTTGGTGCCAGCGTTAAGCATGAACATTATATCTGGATCTTGTTTGATGCGAGACAGTTATTCATTTAAATCTGAGAATAATGGTTGTTCTATTTATATGAGTAATATCTTTTATGGTCATGCACCCTTGAAGAGTGGTCTATTTGTATTGAATCTCGATAGTAGTGATACACATATTCATAATGTTGAAGCCAAAAGATGTAGAGTTGACAATGATAGTGCAACTTATTTGTGGCACTATCGTTTGGGTCATATTGGTGTAAAGCGCATGAAGAAACTCCATACAGATGGACTTCTGGAATCACTTGATTAAGAATCACTTGGTACTTGCGAACCATGCCTCATGGGCAAGATGACTAAAACACCGTTCTCCAGAACAATGGAGCGAGCAACAGATTTATTGGAAATCATACATACTGATGTATGTGGTCCAATGAATATTGAGGCTCACGGCGGGTATCGTTATTTTCGCACCTTCACAGATGATTTGAGCAGATATGGGTATATCTACTTAATGAAACATAAGTCTGAAACATTTGAAAAGTTCAAAAAATTCAGAGTGAAGTGGAAAATCATCATAACAAGAAAATAAAGTTTCTATGATCTGATCGTGGAGGAGAATATTTGAGTTACGAGTTTGGTCTACATTTGAAACAATGTGGAATAGTTTTGCAACTCACACCACCCGGAACACCACATCGTAATGGTGTGTCCGAACATCGTAATCGTACTTTACTAGATATGGTGCAATCTATGATGTCTCTTACTGATTTACCGCTATCATTTTGGGGTTATGCTTTAGAGACGGATGCATTCACGTTAAATAGGGCACCATCGAAATCCATTGAAACGACACCTTATGAACTATGGTTTGGCAAGAAACCAAAGTTGTCGTTTCTTAAAGTTTGGGGATGCGATGCTTATGTGAAAAAGTTTCAACCTGATAAGCTCGAACCCAAATCGGAGAAATGTGTCTTCATAGGATACCCAAAAGAGACTGTTGGGTACACCTTCTATCACAGATACGAAGGCAAGACATTTGTTGCTAAGAATGGATCCTTTCTAGAGAAGGAGTTTCTCTCGAAAGAAGTGAGTGGGAGGAAAGTAGAACTTGATGAGGTAACTGTACCTGCTCCCTTATTGGAGAGTAGTTCATCATAGAAACCGGTTCCTGTGACACCTACACCAATTAGTGAGGAAGCTAATGATGATGATCATGAAACTAAAGATCAAATTACTACTGAACCTCATAGGTTAATCAGAGTAAGATCCGCACCAGAGTGGTACGGTAATCCTGTTCTAGAGGTCATGCTACTTGACCATGACGAGCCTACAAACTATGAGGAAGCGATGATGAGCCGAGATTCCGCAAAATGGCTTGAAGCCATGAAATCTAAGATGGGATCCATGTATGAGAACAAAGTATGGACTTTGGTTGACTTGCCTGATGATCGGCAAGCCATTGAGAATAAATGGATCTTCAAGAATAAGACTGACACTGACGGTAACCTTACTGTCTACAAAGCTCGACTTGTTGCGGAAGGTTTTCGACAAGTTCAAGGAGTTGACTACGATGAGACCTTCTCACCTGTAGCGATGCTTAAGTCCGTCTGAATCATGTTAGCAATTGCCTCATTTTATGATTATGAAATTTGCCAAATGGATGTAAAGACTGCATTCCTGAATGGATTTCTGGAAGAAGAGTTGTATATGATGCAACCTGAAGGTTTTATCAATCCAAAGGGTACTAACAAAGTGTGCAAGCTCCAGCGATCCATTTATGGACTGGTGTCAGCCTCTCGGAGTTGGAATAAACATTTTGATAGTGTGATCAAAGCATATGGGTTTATATAGAATTTTGGAGAAGCCTGTATTTACAAGAAAGTGAGTGGGAGCTCTGTAGCATTTCTAATATTATATGTAGATGACATATTTTTGATTGGAAATGATATAGAATTTCTGGATAGCATAAAAGGATACTTGAATAAGAGTTTTTCAATGAAAGACCTCGGTGAAGCTGCTTATATATTGGGCATCAAGATCTGTAGAGATAGATCAAGATGCTTAATTGGACTTTCACAAATCACATACCTTGATAAAGTTTTGAAGAAGTTCAAAATGGATCAAGCTAAGAAAGGATTCTTGCCTGTGTTACAAGGTGTGAAGTTGAGTAAGACTCAATGCCCGACGACTGCAGAAGATAGAGAGAAAATGAAAAGTGTTCCCTATGCTTCAGCCATAGGCTCTATCATGTATGCAATGTTGTGTACCAGACCTGATGTGTGCCTTGCTATTAGTTTGGCAGGGAGGTACCAAAGTAATCCAGGAGTGGATCACTGGACAGCGGTCAAGAACATCCTGAAGTACCTAAAGAGGACTAAGGATATGTTTCTCGTTTATGGAGGTGAAAAAGAGCTCGTCATAAATGGTTACGTCGATGCAAGCTTTGACACTGATCCGGATGATTCTAAATCGCAAACCGGATACATGTTTATATTGAACGGTGGAGTTGTCAGTTGCTGCAGTTCTAAACAAAGCGTCGTGGCGTGTGTAGCAGAGTACATAGCTACTTCGGAAGCAGCAAATGAAGGAGTCTGGATGAAGGAGTTCATATCCGATCTAGGTGTCATACCTAGTGCATCGGGTCCAATGAAAATCTTTTGTGACAATACTGGTGCAATTGCCTTGGCAAAGGAATCCAGATTTCACAAGAGAACCAAGCACATCAAGAGATGCTTCAATTCCATCTGGGATCAAGTCCAGGTGGGAGACATAGAGATTTGCAAGATACATACGGATCTAAATGTTGCAGACCCGTTGACTAAGCCTCTCTCATGAGCAAAACATGATCAGCACCAAGGCTCCATGGGTGTTAGAATCATTACTGTGTAATCTAGATTATTGACTCTGGTGCAAGTGGGAGACTAAAGCTAATATGCCCTAGAGGCAATAATATTTCCTTATTTCATGATAAATGTTTATTATTCATGCTAGAATTGTATTAACTGGAAACATTGAAAGAACATGCGGTGCTCCCGTGTTTGGTTTTGGTAATTGACGACAATCTCTATGGACTAATGGTTGCCTTGAGTATATTTGAAGGTTTTGTCCATAGGCTTTTCTTGGAGTACATGTGTTGGTTTCAAGGAGAGTTGGTGTCGACCAAGGTGCTATTCAAGGAATTATCCAAAGATTGGTCATGTGAGTGTTGATCTTATTGCAAGCATGTCTTGAAGAAGAAGATTGTGTGATCATTCATGTCTACCTTCAAGACATCATCCAAATGAAGAGAATTGGAAAGATTCAAGGTTGATCAAGATTAAGTCAAGAATGAATCAAGTTGATCAACACACAAAGCATACAAGATGTACTGAGGGATCAAGTGATCCCATGGTATGGTAAGCATTGTCCATTACGCTTTGTTTGCTAACCCATGGTTTTCGTGAGAGTTCTTTATGGGGTTAGGTTGCGATGTGCAAGTTCAAGTGGAGCATCACGAAGAGATCAAATTCTTGAAGCTTGCCGTCCATTATGGTAACAATGGATTTATGAAGATGTGCAGAAGAGTGGCTCACCCATAGTGGAGTATGGGGGAGCAATCAACTAGTCTTCATCGAGCCAACACAATCAAGAAAGGTGGTCCAACTTGAGGAAGTCAAGATCGTCATCATCTAGCTCAAGTGGACTATGTGCAAGATAAAGGTTTGCCCTTGATAGGTTTTCTATTCTACCGGTCTCATAGTGGTGGTTGGGAGACCGGGTTATAGGATCGATTGTCGTACTATCAAGTGGGGCTCTCGATGAGTAGCTTGATCGTATCGTTCGTAGAGAGCTCAAACGATTGCATCCTTGCATCATCTTTCTTGGTTCTTGTTTGGTTCTCTTTGTGAGTCTTAGAGCTTATGGTCATATTGATGACAAGCTCGAGTTCATCGAAAACGGAGTTCACATGCATCTTCTATGATGTTTTCGATGTTGGAGGTTTTGTCGGTTCTTCTCAGTTGGAGGTTTCTCTCCTCTATTTGTTAGGCATACCTCCCCTGCCTCTTCTTACTATAACCAACGACATCTCTGAACCAATGGCAGTCGGCGGCGCCGGTCATGCAACTCAAACCAATCACGATCATCAATTAGCCCATTGGACAAAACGGATCTACTCAAACATCATAGGATAGCCATACATCATTGGGAAATAATATATGGCGTTGAGCACCATGTTTAAGTAGAGATTACAGCGGGTAAAAGAGGGGTTACACCGCTGCATAGAGGGGGGAAGAGTTGGTGATGACGGTGGTGAAGTTGTTGGTGTAGATCGTTGTCACGGTGATGGCCCCGATGGTGTTCCGGCGCCACCGGGAGAGAGGGGGAGAGAGCCCCCCTTCTTCTTCTTCTTCTTCCTTGACCTTCCCCCTAGATGGGAGAAGGGTTTCCCCTCTGGTCCATGGCCTCCATGGCGGTGGAGGGGCGAGAGCCCCTCCGAGATTGGATCTCTCTCTCTATTTCCTTCTCTTTCTACACTTCCCGATTCTGCCCTTTCACCGTTTCTTAAATTCCCGAAGATCCGTAACACAATTTTTACACCAAATTTTGACATGATTTTTATCCGGATATTGGCTTTCTTGCAGCAAAAGAAGGGCACCAACCGCCATACGGAGTGGCCACGAGGGCCCAGGGCGCGCCCTACCCCCTGGGGCGCGCCCCTCACCCATCATGGGCCCCTCGGGCATCGTCTCGCGTTGATTCCACTTCCCAAAATTCACATATATTCCAAAAAAAATCTCCATAAGTTTTTGTCCCGTTTGGATGTCGGGACCCCGATTCTAAGTCACACCAATCTAGCATGTAACACGTCATATCACTTTGCGGCCTCACGCACGGTATTCCCACGGGTGTCGCCTTACCTGGCCCGGGACCGTTTGCGCCTTTTGGCTCACGTATATGATGGTGTCGCTAGCATCCATATGACAGAGAACCCGGGCCGACATGACTAGTCGTGAACCCAAAGTGGCACTAACTTACGGGAACATGCATACATGAAACAACATCGAGCATGTCGGTCATCAGCGTGTGAATCCGGGCTGTAGCAACTGGGCTAATAGGACTCTGGGAACCCGGGCTGTAGCGGGCTAGGCAGGACTCCAGATGTCACCGCGTGACATTTCCCCGAAGGGACAGACACAGGAACGATGTGAATCACATGTCGGCCAGTCTAAGTGTTCTGGAGCAGTAGTGCTGGGCTAGCAGGACTCCGGTAAACCGGGCTGTAGCGGACTACCATGGCTCGGTGGAAGCACTAGACTATATTTCCCCATAAGAGAGGCTACCAAGGATAGACAACTAGGTTGTCGGATCCCACACATAGCAATACATGTCACACGTACGCATAACATGCAAGTATGTGTTGTACAACATGGCATCACAACATAACTCAAACTCATATAGATAAAGGCCTAGAAGAGCCACATAGCATAATACAAACAGAGGTCTCATGACCCATCATTCAGAGCATACAAGCAACGGGAGCATTACATGTCTGAGTATAGACAACTACAAAACAAAAAGGATGAGAAGCCTGACTATCTACAAGACCCTCCCAAGGGTACAAGATCGTAGCTGAGGTAACAAGCTACTCGTCAAAGTCCAAGCGGAACTACTAGTGAGACAGATGTCTCACCTGCAAAACATAGATGAAGCAAACGTGAGTACAAAGGTACTCAGCAAGACTTACATCAGATCCTATCATACATGCATTTGCATCAAGAAGGTAATGTGGGGTTTAGTTGCAGCAAGCCAGCTTTGACTCAGTGGCTATCCTTATCTACGACTACGAGAAACTTCTTTGAGGTGAGGCAGCGCACATGAGTCCACTAATCACCACATCAACACAGTACTATGGATTCATTCCCGTCTCTCTACGAAAAGGCCATCCATAGCACTCACACTTGTCTTGAGCATTTTAGAGTATCCACTTTAAGTTGTCTATGTACCACGTAAGCATCCAAGAAGTCCATAACCAAGGACACGGCTATTCGAAATAGATCATGATAACCCTACAGGGGTGTACTTCTTCACACACGCTCTCACCACTTATCACCATGTACACGTCATGTATCTCGCAACCTTCAAGCGAAGCCTGGCGAGGGTGTCGGCCACGACCTGACTAACCACACAAGACTCTAGTCCAGGTTTATCGCCTATTCGGGTTCCATCCGCAAGGAGATTCGGCCGGGGTTTCGCTCGCAGCGATGTGTACAGGGTTCCCAAGCCCACCATCCGGGTGCCACTCGGTACACCGGGCCACGTGTGCCTAGTCTGTCCCAAGTCCACCCTACCGGGTGACACTCGGTAGAAGAATAGCACTACCTACAAACACCAGAAACTAGTTGCAACTCCTGGACAGAGATCAAGTTGGCTAATAAGTCGAGAGGGGTCGAGTTACCGGAACCCAATGTGTGGTAGTAGCTATTCATTGGACAACATACACAGAACTCAGTGCTTAAGGACGGTTCCAGTGAGACAACCCACCATGTACTCCAACATGGCCTCTCACCGCTACCTTTACCAAATCGTGTTCACACGCTTAACTCTCAGCACCAAAACATATCATAACACTCCAATTCATTCCCGATGAATCAGACCTGACACAACTCTAAGCAATAGCAGGCATGGCATGGTAGGAACACAACATGGCTCAATCAACTCCTACACATGCTAGTGGGTTTTAACTATTTACTGTGGCAATGACAGGTCATGCAGAGGAATGGGTTCAACTACCGCAGCATAAAGTAGCAGTTGAATCGTTGTTGTCATAATGCAATAAATGAGAGCAGGAGCGAGAGAGTAGGATTGTATCGGAATGAACAAGGGGGTTTGCTTGCCTGGTAGATCAACGGAGGGGGCACTGCTCCACTGACAGGTACTCTGCATCGATCTCCGGAGCAGGACCTATCGAGAAGCACCTGTGTCGACAATCAAACACAAGCATATGCAATAATATGATGCATGAATATGGCATGAATATGTGATGTGTTTTGAGCTAATGCATTTAACATTCAACTTGGAAGAGGTCCATTTGAACCAAAGGTTCAAATGCAACTCTAATTTAAGTCCCTTTAAATGCCATAAGTGTGTTTTCATATATACAGCATGTATAGGTTGGTTTGTCATGCATGAAAATGGTACAGATGGATAGATTGAGTTTTTCTGATAATTTTTCATATATAACTTATTTCAATCTGAGCTACGGTTGAATTTCTGTGATTTTTTTGAAGTTTATATCATTTTCTGGATTTTCTGAATTATTTTAAATCCAAAAAACCAATATTGTGTCAGCATGACAGCAACATTGCGTCAACATGTCAACCAGGTTGACCCGGGTCAAACCTGACGTGTGGGGTCCACACGTCAGTGACTAACTAACTAATCTAAGTTAATTAGTGTTAAGCTCCTACTAACTAAAATGTCAGTGGAGTTAATTAAACTTAATTAAAACTAAACTAGGATTAGCTGGGGCCAGGGCCCACTTGTCAGCGACCCACGGGAGGTCAAACCTCCTGGTCAACAGGGTCAAACCCGTCGGTGGTTAGTCGCCGGCGTCCACAGACGCGGCGGAGGGCTCGGGACCATCGCTCCGGCGGCCATTTAGGCGGCGGAGACCACCTACGCAAAGCCCAGGCTCGCGCGCATCCAGTGGAACACGTCGGAGGCCGTGGGATGGTCGGAGCTCGCCGGAGCAGAGCTCGCGGTGGCGGCCGGAGTTCGGTGGTGTGCGGTTTTGACACTGCGAGGCACGGCAGGGCTGCGAGCGGGTGCGTTTGGCTCCTGGGGCTGCAACGAATTCGGTGATGCGCTCGGGAGCGAGCTGAGGTGGCTCTGGCCACGGCGGTGACATGATCGGCGGCGAGGAGCTACGGCCATGGCGGGGAAGGGAGCTGGAACGCACAAAAACAAGGGGGGGAGAGGGGTTTGGTAGAGGAGCTCACGGTGAGGCCTTCGGTGATCTCAGCGCGCTCGGGGACGGCTTGGAGGCGACGGGATGTCGGCGGTGATCTCCGGCGGCCGATGATGAAGACGACGGCGGTGACTGCTCCATGCGGCGTCCGGTGACGCGTGGCTTGACGGAGAGGACGAGGACGACGGCGCGGAGCTGTTGGACTTGTCGGAGAGGCGAGTGTTGGGGAACGTAGTAATTTCAAAAAAATTCCTACGCACACGCAAGATCATGGTGATTCATAGCAACGAGAGGGGAGAGTTTTGTCTATGTACCCTCGTAGACCGTTCGCAGAAGCGTTATATCAACGCGGTTGATGTAGTCGTACGTCTTTACATCCGACCGATCCAAGTACCGAAAGCACGGCACCTCCGAGTTCTGCACACATTCAGCTCGGTGACGTCCGTGCCTTCTCGATCCAGCAAGAGGGGTGAAGTAGTAGATGAGTTCCGGCAGCACGACGGCGTGGTGACAGTGTTGGTGAAGAACAATCTCCGCAAGGCTTCGCCTAAGCACTACGAAAACTATGACGGAGGATAAACTAGAGGCGACGGGGTTGCCGGCACACGGCTTGGTGTTTCTTGATGTGTCTTTGGTGCTAGCCCTACCCCTCTATTTATATGTTGAGCCCTGGGGTCGAAATTTGGAGTAAAAGCCTCCTCAAAGTCGGTTTCACCCGAAAGGCAAGAGTCCTTCTCGGATTCCAGGGCTAGACGCCAGGGTTCCCGGCGTCTACCCCCTAGACGCCAGGGTTCCTGGCGTCTAGCCTCTGGTCTCCGCAAAACTTCCTTTTGCACTTTCCAAAAGCCTCGTGGGCTTTCCCCTTTGGCCCAGATAAAGTGTTCTCGTGCCCAAACATTTCGGGAAACATCCGGAACCCCTTCCGGTGAATTCCGGAACCCTTCCGGAGATCAAACACTACTATCCCATATATCAAACTTTATCTCCGGACCATTCCGGAGTTCCTCGTCATGTCCGTGATCTCATCTCGGACTCCGAACAACATTCGGTCATCAACATACACAACTCATATAGTACTATATCGTCAACGAACGTTAAGCGTGCGGACCCTACGGGTTCGAGAA
This sequence comes from Triticum dicoccoides, assembly GCF_002162155.2. Lineage (NCBI taxonomy): Eukaryota > Viridiplantae > Streptophyta > Magnoliopsida > Poales > Poaceae > Triticum > Triticum dicoccoides. The sequence goes on from NC_041392.1 coordinate 96,960,051, forward strand.
CTATGTAGACATGACCAAGACACCTCTCTGGTCAATAACCAATAGCGGGACCTGGATGCCCATATTGGCTCCTACATATTCTACGAGGATCTTTATTGGTCAGGCCGCATAACAACATACATTGTTCCCTTTGTCATCGATATGTTACTTGCCCGAGATTCGATCGTCGGTATCTCAATACCTAGTTCAATCTTGTTACCGGCAAGTCTCTTTATTTGTTCTGTAATACATCATCCCGCAACTAACTCATTAGTTGCAATGCTTGCAAGGCTTATAGTGATGTGCATTACCGAGTGGGCCCAGAGATACCTCTCTGACAATCGGAGTGACAAATCCTAATCTCGAAATACGCCAACCCAAGAAGTACCTTTGAAGACACCTGTAGAGCACATTTATAATCACCCAGTTACGTTGTGACATTTGGTGGCACACAAAGTGTTCCTCCGGTAAACGGGAGTTGCATAATCTCATAGTCATAGGAACATGTATAAGTCATGAAGAAAGCAATAGCAACAAACTAAATGATCAAGTGCTAAGCTAACGGAATGGGTCAAGTCAATCACATCATTCTCCTAATGATGTGATCCCGTTAATCAAATGACAACTCATGTATATGGTTAGGAAACTTAACCAACTTTGATCAACGAGCTAGTCAAGTAGAGGCATACTAGTGACACTCTGTTTGTCTATTTATTCACACATGTATTATGTTTCCAGTTAATACAATTCTAGCATGAATAATAAACATTTATCATGAAATAAGGAAATAAATAATAACTTTATTATTGCCTCTAGGGCATATTTCCTTCAGTCTCCCACTTGCACTAGAGTCAATAATCTAGATTACACAGTAATGATTCTAACACCCATGGAGCCTTGGTGCTGATCATGTTTTGCTCGTGGAAGAGGCTTAGTCAACGGGTCTGCAACATTCAGATCCGTATGTATCTTGCAAATTTCTATGTCTCCCACCTGGACTAAATCCCGGATGGAATTGAAGCGTCTCTTGATGTGCTTGGTTATCTTGTGAAATCTAGATTCCTTTGCCAAGGCAATTGGACCAGTATTGTCACAAAAGATTTTCATTGGACCCGATGCACTAGGTATGACACCTAGATCGGATATCCTTCATAAAGACTCCTTCTTTTGCTGCTTCCGAAGCAGCTATGTACTCCGCTTCACACGTAGATCCCGCCACGACGCTTTGTTTAGAACTGCACCAACTGACAGCTCCACCGTTTAATATAAACACGTATCCGGTTTGCGATTTAGAATCGTTCGGATCAGTGTCAAAGCTTGCGTCAACATAACCATTTACGATGAGCTCTTTGTCACCTCCATAAACGAGAAACATATCCTTAGTCCTTTTCAGGTATTTCAGGATGTTCTTGACCGCTGTCCAGTGATCCACTCCTGGATTACTTTGGTACCTCCCTGGTAGACTTATAGCAAGGCACACATCAGGTCTGGTACACAGCATTGCATACATGATAGAGCCTATGGCTGAAGCATAGGGAACATCTTTCATCTTCTCTCTATCTTCTGCAGTGGTCGGGCATTGAGTCTTACTCAACTTCACACCTTGTAACACACGCAAGAACCCTTTCTTTGCTTGATCCATTTTGAACCTTTTCAAAATTTTGTCAAGGTATGTGCTTTGTGAAAGTCCAATTAAGCGTCTTGATCTATCTCTATAGATCTTGATGCCCAATATGTAAGCAGCTTCACCGAGGTCTTTCATAGAAAAACTTTTATTCAAGTATCCCTTTATGCTATCCAGAAATTCTATATCATTTCCAATTAGATATATGTCATCCACATATAATATCAGAAATGCTACAGAGCTCCCACTCACTTTCTTGTAAATACAGGCTTCTCCAAAAGTCTGTACAAAACCAAATGCTTTGATCATACTATCAAAGCGTTTATTCCAACTCCGAGAGGCTTGCACCAGTCCATAAATGGATCGCTGGAGCTTGCACACTTTGTTAGCTCCCTTTGGATCGACAAAACCTTCCGGTTGCGTCATATACAACTCTTCTTCCAGAAATCCATTCAGAAATGCAGTTTTGACATCCATCTGCCAAATTTCATAATCATGAAATGCGGCAATCGCTAACATGATTCGGACAGACTTAAGCATCGCTACAGGTGAGAAGGTCTCATCATAGTCAATCCCTTAAACTTGTCGAAAACCTTTTGCAACAAGTCGAGATTTGTAGACAGTAACATTACCGTCAGCGTCAGTCTTCATCTTGAAGATCCATTTATTCTCAATTTCTTGCCGATCAATGGGCAAGTCAACCAAAGTCCACACTCTGTTCTCATACATGGATCCCATGTCAGATTTCATGGCTTCTAGCCATTTTGCGGAATCTGGGCTCACCATCGCTTCTTCATAGTTCGTAGGTTCATCATGATCTAGTAGCATGACTTCTAGAACAGGATTACCGTACCACTCTGGTGCGGATCTTACTCTGGTTGATCTACGAGGTTCAGTAATAACTTGATCTGAAGTTCCATGATCATCATCATTAACTTCCTCACTAATTGGTGTAGGTGTCACAGAAACCGGTTTCTGTGATGAACTACTTTCCAATAAGGGAGCAGGTACAGTTACCTCATCAAGTTCTACTTTCCTCCCACTCACTTCTTTTGAGAGAAACTCCTTCTCTAGAAAGGATACATTCTTGGCAACGAATGTCTTGCCTTCGGATCTGTGATAGAAGGTGTACCCAACAGTCTCCTTTGGGTATCCTATGAAGACAAATTTCTCCGATTTGGGTTCGAGCTTATCAGGTTGAAGCTTTTTCACATAAGCATCGCAGCGCCAAACTTTAAGAAACGACAACTTTGGTTTCTTGCCAAACCATAGTTCATAAGACGTCGTCTCAACGGATTTCGATGGTGCCCTATTTAACGTGAATGCGGCCGTCTCTAAAGTATAACCCCAAAACGATAGCGGTAAATCAGTAAGAGACATCATAGATCGCACCATATCTAGTAAGGTACGATTACGACGTTCGGACACACCATTACGCTGTGGTGTTCCGGGTGGCGTGAGTTGCGAAACTATTCCGCTTTGTTTCAAATGTAGACCAAACTCGTAACTCAAATATTCTCCTCCACGATCAGATCGTAGAAATTTCATTTTCTTGTTACGATGATTTTCAACTTCACTCTAAAATTCTTTGAACTTTTCAAATGTTTCAAATTTATGTTTCATTAAGTAGATATACCCATATCTGCTTAAATCATCTGTGAAGGTGAGAAAATAACGATATCCGCCACGAGCCTCAACATTCATCGGACCACATACATCTGTATGTATGATTTCCAACAAATCCGTTGCTCTCTCTATAGTACCGGAGAATGGCGTTATGGTCATCTTGCCCATGAGGCACGGTTCGCAAGTACCAAGTGATTCATAATCAAGTGATTCCAAAAGTCCATCAGTATGGAGTTTCTTCATGCGCTTTACACCGATATGACCTAAACGACAGTGCCACAAATAAGTTGCACTATCATTATCAACTCTACATCTTTTGGCTTCAACATTATGAATATGTGTATCACTACTATCGAGATTCATCAAAAATAGATCACTCTTCAAGGGTGCATGACCATAAAAGATATTACTCATATAAATAGAACAACCATTATTCTCTGATTTAAATGAATAACCGTCTCGCATCAAACAAGATCCAGATATAATGTTCATGCTCAACACTGGCACTAAATAACAATTATTTAGGTCTAAAACTAATCCCGAAGGTAGATGTAGAGGTAGTGTCAGGGATATACCCCGTGGCGTAAACCGGCCGGAAGTATAAACCGGCCGAACTGGATGACTCACTGATAACCCGCCCGGAGCTTGGCGATTCACGGGCTACCCGTCCGGTCTTGGCGGTTCATTAGTAACCCGTCGGGCGGGTCAGATGGATGACAAGGCCCATGGCCCAGAAGGCCGGTTCACGTTTAATGGTGGGCCGGTTTATGAGGAAAGCACAAAGAATATTCCCTTACAAAGGAAGCAAGACTAGGAATCCACTTGTAATAGAATAAACCTAATCCTAATAGGACTAGTCATGTAAACCGCCCCTTCAAGATATATAAGGAGGGGTAGGGCACCCCAAGGGGGATAGCTACAAGCAAGAGAAACAATCTTAGGGATAGATACAAAGAGGAGAGCCGGTTTACGGTGACTCCCTCGTGATGATAATGAGACCTAGCCTCAAACAGCATGTAGGGTTGTTACCGGATGATGTTTCCCGGGGCCCGAAGCTGTCTAAATCCCTGTCTTGTGTTGCGTCTCTCGATTCCGCTCAACCCCTCTCAAGCTACCACATAGATGCGTTGGCCTCACGACTAAGTCCTGACACTAAGGACATCTGTCGTGACAATTCCACGACAGTTGGCGCCCACCGTGGGGCTAGCGCACGGTGGTGTTGAGTTCTTGGAGGGAGCTCTTCAAAGGATCGAGAAATTCGCGATCGGCCGGATCAGAAAGAACCGGTTCGAAGGTATATTAATTATGGCAATGATCTCGTTGGGCAATGGAAAGTATGGTTAGCAAGTGACCATGGAACCAGCTTGGAAAAGTCTACGTCAGAGTTATATTCGTTAAACCGGATTTACAACCAATGAGATCTGAAGGATACGAGGGTTTGGCATGTTCTCTGTACGTCACCAAGTCGATGCGATCTGTCGAATCCAAGTTGGAGATCAGATTTTGGCCGCTACAGTCGTGGATCGCCAAGGCCGGCAGAAATTATGCTGCCGTCTGCCGGTTCAGATCGGTCAACAAGGGTCAAAATCCGAGGCGTTTCCATACATTGAGCTGTTAAAAGCCTGCTGTGGCACGGAGTAGTACTACTTCTAATAAACAAGTTATGCTACTGTTGCTTAAAGGCAATGCTACGTGGCTGCTATTCGTATCAAGTGATCCATCTAGTACTTGAGTACTGCATATGTTAAAGCTTAGATTTTGAGGAGATATTATTGATGAAGACCGCTTCACATGAGCATGCATGTTTGGACAAAGGACTACCGCATCGGCCTTGCCTCCACTCCTGCCGCACGTTGCCGCAGTCTTGAGTCGCCCGCCTGGGTGGCTGGCCTTACCCCACCGCTCGCCTGTGGCTACAGTTTCAATGGACGGCCTCTTCTGCTGCTCTGGGCTGCCAGTCCGCTTCGCCGGGTCAATTCTGCAGCAGCTACGATCTGTCCTCGGGTTAAAGTCAACCTGCCGGCCCGCCGGTTTCGTACCATTCCTGAAGCGGCCCCGCGGCGGGTACCCGCGACAAGCTGTCCTACCGGCGTTGGACAAATACTACGAGGTGCTATCCTTCCTGCAGATTTTATTAGCACAAATAATGTTTTTTCCAAGAACAATTACTCTGGTCTTTGCTATTTTTGGGCAGGATCATTATTTGTTACAAAAGGTGTCGCAAAGGGACGCACGACAAGATTATTGCACTAGGGCTGGTCTGTGCCATGCTGCTGGATGGCTGCATGGGTAAGTCGCCGTCCCCCGCTTCATCAACACACGGGACTAACTCGCCCATCCGTGCCGGCTTACAACGCCGCGGCCAGCTCGTCCGTCCGTATCGGCTTACAACGCTGCGGCCGGTTCATCCGTTTGCTCCGGCGGGTGATTCATCTGTGGTTGATTTTAGCTTCACTGCGGTGGATAAATTCCGGCCTAACATATCAAGTGACATCTTTCTAAATCTATTTTTGATATATATTGTTTTTGTAAAAAGAACAATTACGTTGGTTTTGCATATTTTTATATGCGGGACAATTATTCGCCACAACATTGGTGTTACACCATGCATATGGAGCGCGCACTGGCGTCATTATATACTGGCTTTTGACCATTCCGCACTGCTCAACGAACGCACGCAAACCGCCTGTGGTCCGGTTTACATCAACACGCGGCTGGTTCTCCATCTACGCCGGTTTACAATGCCCGCAGGCGACTCCCCGTCCGCGCCGGTTTACAACTCCCGTGGCCGACTCTCCCGTCCGCGCCGACTTACTATGTCGCGGTCGACTCATCTGGTTGTGCCGTCTCTGAAGCTGCGGCCGTCTTTGTCGTCCGTCTCTCGCGGCCTGGTCTACATCAACATACCGGGCCGCACCTGTCTGCATGAGCTGGTGATTGGGCGCACAAGTCGCCGCCACTACAGTTTTGATTAACTGCAAATCGCCAGTTGGAAGGAACAATTGGCCGAGTTGCTGACACGGCTCATATGGGATCATTTACAACCCGCCGCAGTCACCTCAACCTTCTATGGATTCACATAGTGCTATCAACGCCAATGATATACAAGTTATGCCGGTTTATATCACGGTCAAATATGGAGAGTCTCAAGCCAACTCCTCGAGTCACCTTTGAGACTCGGGGGCTACGATGACATGACTCAGCGAATATTGCCAGTTTCAGCAAATTTAAGAACCCCAGGACGATGGAGGGAAGGATAACCCGGTCCCGGAGGCTACTGTTATCTTGATAAAAGTTTAAAAGCCGTCATAAAATTTCCGGTTTAGAAAGTATATGACAGTTATAAAATCCCGGCTCAAGGAAGAAGATCCGGGTCATCAGAAAGGATTCCGGTTTAAAATCCGGTTCAAGGGAAGTCAGTCTGACTGAAGCTCTCAGATATCCGGTTTACAGTCCGGTTCAAGGGAAATCTGTTTTCCCACAAAGCTCTGAAACGCTCAAATCCGGTTTAACAATGTTCGGTTCAAAAAGGAATTAACTTCTCGCAAGTTCGAGTTTAAAGGCCGTCAAAAAAAATTCCGGCTGAAAATGAAGATTCCGTTTTAAAATCCGGTTCAAGGGAAAGATGTCTCCCACAAAGCTTTGAAGCTCTCAATATCCGGTTCAAGAAGAATTTATCTTTTTGCAAAAAACGTTAAAAGTTGCCAAAGAGGACCTGCTGCCATGATGCGCGGTTCAAACATGGGTACCCCGCCTTACTGGCCTGACATACTATCGATCACATGGAGGCTTCTGCTTCATAAAGCGGGGTCTCTATTCTTTTACATCATGTGAGGTTACATGGAGTTGCTCTAAAGCGGCCTCCGGTTTACCCCTTGAGTTCGCTTTGCTAAAAGCATCGTGTTATATCACTTGGAGGATTGGTCGTGTCCGAACCAATACCATGCCTCTTGATAGGCGAAAGCCACCAGATCACTTGGGGACTAGGTCATGTCTGAACCAGTCACGCCTCTTGATCGGCCTAAGGCCACATAATCACTTGGGGGCTTGGTCGAACCCGAACCATGACCGCGCCATTTGGTCGGCATAAATGCCACAAGAATCACTTGGGGACCTGGCTAACTAGAACCATAGTTACACCTAATGGGAGCTTGGTCGTGTTTAGCCATGGTAACGCCATTTGATCAGCTTAAATAAAACTTTTCTTTTGCTTCACACTTTTCTTTGAAGGGGGGGGGGGGTTTGCTTTTCATTATGTTTCCTAAACCGACAAAAAAAATTCAATTGACGGAACACAGTTCACGTCAATCCGGAGACTATTTGCCCGGTTTAAACATCCTCTTATGGAGCAAACCGGTGTTTATCACAACCCGGCACGGTTTTATCATAAACCGGCACAATATGGAAGGAGTTATCAGTACTCAAGATTTGGGTTATCACCCTTACTACAAAAAGTTGGTAAAACCAACGATGTGATTCAATGTCACAGGTATGATATATTTCATATTTGATTATTCCAAATGCAGCCTTGGTTATAAACCCAGGTTATATGTTGGGTATTATGACCCGTCCGGCGGTAAACCGCCAGGACACTTTAAACTTGTTGTATGCAGAAACAGGTTTGTTAAACCGGCCTGGTTTTTGGACTATAAGTCGCCAGCATATATATATTTGGATTGCGCCATCGGAATTATGCGCTTATAAATCATTGGGTTATATTATTCAAATAGCCAAACTTGGCTGGATTTTCATTATGATATTGAATGAATAAGGTTTTCATACCGGATTATATTATCTTGAATAGCCAACATGGCTGGATTTTTATGGTTATTAATAACCGGTATTATTGAGTTTTCAAAAGTCGCTTTAGCGCAACAGTTATTATTTTATCAAAGGATATGATTTATTCTACAATGGAAGGAATAGTCCCGAGTCGCTGCAGGCTCACGACCCGGCACTTGGGGGCTACATTATTCAAATTGAGATTACATGCAAGTCTCATGTCGCTGCAAGCATGCACCATGACACTTGGGGGCTAATGAAAGTCATTTTTACTAGTCTCATTGAAGACCCGACTCGTCATATTATAATGAGCCGGCCCTTGGGGGCTACCAATTGCTCCTGTCAACAATTAAAGGTACACAAATTTTCGTCCATAATATTGAAGGATTCATTGCTCAGTTGGTAAAGCACAAAACTCTTAACCTTGTGGACGTGGGTTCAAGCCCTACAATGGAAGCTACATTATAAGGTGTTATTTTCATTGAAGTATATATCAAGTCCCGGTTCAGTATTATTTTACTAAGCCGACCCTTGGGGGCTACGCATCACTGCTCAAGTCTACATGATTATATTTATAAAGTCCCTGCTAATTATTGCATAATGACCCGGCCCTTGGGGGCTACACTGATTGAAGTTTTTATAAGCAATTGCAAGTTCCAGGTTGCTGCAAGCATGACAACTCGGCACTTGGGGGCTACATATATGGAGTATTCAGTTTATATGATTGAGATGAACAAACCGGATTTCTTCAAGGTTGAAACATTTATTGGAGCAAGTCTTAAGTTATCACTATGTTCTCCTCTTAAGACTTGGGGGCTACAGGTATTATGCATATAAAGGAGGAACATCTTCATTTTATCAGTTTTGAGCAAATCAGGAAGATCAATTACATGACCCGGTGTCGACAACAATTATGACCCGGCGCTATCAATATTTATAAACCGGCCATTTTGGTAATATTAAACCGGCAAGTTTTACATCTTCAAACCGGCTGAATATTAGATAAGTATTTTCAGGCCCATATTTCTTAAATCGGTGCTTTGGGAGCTGAGTCAAAGGAGTTATTCTTCAATATTTCTCAGTGACAAACCAATGTCGGCAAAATTGATTATGAAGCTGGTCTGTTGACCCGGATTTCCCAGAAGGAGGAAATAACAAGGACTTAAGGATGATCAGGTACCGATTTACAAAAATTCTTAACCCGGAGCATAACCTATCAAATTTGCTCTTAAGTTTATGTTGCAGATCAGTTTAACATGGATAAATCCAAATTAAACTGGGGGCTAATATCGGGGATATACCCCGTGGCGTAAACCGGCCGGAAGTATAAACCGGCCGAACTGGATGACTCACTGGTAACCCGCCCGGAGCTTGGCGATTCACGGGCTACCCGTCCGGTCTTGGCGGTTCATTAGTAACCCGGCGGGCGGGTCAGATAGATGACAAGGCCCATGGCCCAGAAGGCCGGTTCACGTTTAATGGTGGGCCGGTTTATGAGGAAAGCACAAAGAATATTCCCTTACAAAGGAAGCAAGACTAGGACTCCACTTGTAATAGAATAAACCTAATCCTAATAGGACTAGTCATGTAAACCGCCCCTTCAAGATATATAAGGAGGGGCAGGGCACCCCAAGGGGGATAGGCTACAAGCAAGAGAAACAATCTTAGGGCTAGATACAAAGAGGAGAGCCGGTTTACGGCGACTCCCTCGTGATGATAATGAGACCTAGCCTCAAACAGCATGTAGGGTTGTTACCGGATGATGTTTCCCGGGGCCCGAAGCTGTCTAAATCCCTATCTTGTGTTGCGTCTCTTGATTCCGCTCAACCCCTCTCAAGCTACCACATAGATGCATTGGCCTCACGACTAAGTCCTGGCACTAAGGACATCTGCCGTGACAATTCCACGACAGGTAGCGTGCCGACCATGATCACATCGACTTTGGAACCATTTCCCACGCGCATCGTCACCTCGTCCTTTGCCAGTGTTCGCTTAATCCGTAGTCCCTATTTCGAGTTGCAAATATTAGCAACAGAACCGGTATCAAATACCCAGGTGCTACTGCGAGCTCTAGTAAGGTACACATCAATAACATGTATATCACATATACCTTTGTTCACCTTGCCATCCTTCTTATCCGCCAAATACTTGGGGCAGTTTCGCTTCCAGTGTCCAGTCTGCTTGCAGTAGAAGCATTCAGTTTCAGGCTTAGGTCCAGATTTGGGTTTCTTCTCCTGAGCAGCAACTTGTTTGCTGTTCTTCTTGAAGTTCCACTTTTTCTTCCCTTTGCCCTTTTTCTTGAAACTGGCGGTCTTATTGACCATCAACACTTGATGCTCCTTCTTGATTTCTACCTCCGCAGCCTTTAGCATTGCGAAGAGCTCGGGAATCGTCTTATCCATCCCTTGCATGTTATAGTTCATCACGAAGCTCTTGTAGCTTGGTGGCAGTGATTGAAGAACTCTGTCAATGACACTATCAACAGGAAGATTAACTCCCAGTTGAGTCAAGTGATTATGATACCCCAGACATTTTGAGTATATGTTCACTGACAGAACTATTCTCCTCCATCTTGCAGCTATAGAACTTATTGGAGACTTCATATCTCTCAATCCGGGCATTTGCTTGAAATATTAACTTCAACTCCTGAAACATATCATATGCTCCATGATGTTCAAAACATCGTTGAAGACCCGGTTCTAAGCCGTAAAGCATGACACACTGAACTATCGAGTAGTCATCAGCTTTGCTCTGCCAGACGTTCATAACATCTGGTGTTGCTCCTGCAGCAGGCTTGGCACTTAGCGGTGCTTCCAGGACGTAATTCTTCTGTGCAGCAATGAGGATAATCCTCAAGTTACGGACCCAGTTCGTGTAATTGCTACCATCATTTTTCAACTTTGCTTTCTCAAGGAACGCATTAAAATTCAACGGAACAACAGCACGGGCCATCTATCTACAATCAACATAGACAAGCAAAATACTATTAGGTACTAAGCTCATGATAAATTTAAGTTCAATTAATCATATTACTTGAGAACTCCCACTTAGAAAGACATCCCTCTAATCTTCTAAGTGATCACGTGATCCAAATCAACTAAACCATAACCGATCATCACGTGAAATGGAGTAGCTTTCAATGGTGAACATCAATATGTTGATCATATCTACTATATGATTCACGCTCGACCTTTCGGTCTCAGTGTTCCGAGGCCATATCTGCATATGCTAGGCTCATCAAGTTTAACCTGAGTATTCTGCGTGTGCAAAAACTGGCTTGCACCCGTTGTAGATGGACGTAGAGCTTATCACACCCGATCATCACGTGGTGTCTGGGCATGATGAACTTTGGCAACGGTGCATACTCAGGGAGAACACTTTTATCTTGAAATTTAGTAAGAGATCATCTTATAATGCTACCGTCAATCAAAGCAAGATAAGATGCATAAAAGATAAACATCACATGCAATCAATATAAGTGATATGATATGGCCATCATCATCTTGTGCTTGTGATCTCCATCTCCGAAGCACCGTCATGATCACCATCGTCACCGGCGCGACACATTGATCTCCATCGTAGCATCGTTGTTGTCTCGCCAATCTTATGCTTCCACGACTATCGCTACCGCTTAGTGATAAAGTAAAGCATTACAGCGCAATTGCATTGCATACAATAAAAAGACAACCATATGGCTCCTGCCAGTTGCCGATAACTCGGTTACAAAACATGATCATCTCATACAATAAAATTTAGCATCATGTCTTGACCATATCACATCACAACATGCCAAGTAAAAACAAGTTAGACGTCCTCTACTTTGTTGTTGCAAGTTTTACATGGCTGCTATGGGCTTAAGCAAGAACCGTTCTTACCTACGCATCAAAACCACAACGATAGTTTGTCAAGTTGGTGTTGTTTTAACCTTCGCAAGGATCGGACGTAGCCACACTTGGTTCAACTAAAGTTGGAGAAACTGACATCCGCCAGCCACCTGTGTGCAAAGCACGTCGATAGAACCAGTCTCGCGTAAGCGTACGCGTAATGTCAGTCCGGGCCGCTTCATCCAACAATACCGCCGAACCAAAGTATGACATGCTGGTAAGCAGTATGACTTATATCACCCACAACTCACTTGTGTTCTACTCGTGCACAACATCAACGCATAAAACCTAGGCTCGAACGCCACTGTTGCGGAACGTAGTAATTTCAAAAAAATTCCTACGCACACGCAAGATCATGGTGATGCATAGCAACGAAAGGGGAGAGTTTTGTCTATGTACCCTCGTAGACCGTTCGCGGAAGCGTTATATCAACGCGGTTGATGTAGTCGTACGTCTTCATGTCCGACCGATCCAAGTACCGAAAGCACGGCACCTCCGAGTTCTGCACACGTTCGGCTCGGCGACGTCCTCGCCTTCTCGATCCAGCAAGAGGGGCGAAGTAGTAGATGAGTTCCGGCAGCATGACGGCGTGGTGACGATGTTGGTGAAGAACAATCTCCGCAGGGCTTCGCCTAAGCACTACGAAAACTATGACAGAGGATAAACTAGAGGGGACGGGGTTGCCGGCACACGGCTTGGTGTTTCTTGATGTGTCTTTGGTGCTAGCCCTACCCCTCTATTTATATGTTGAGCCCTGGAGTCGAAACTTGGAGTAATAGCCTCCTCAAAGTCGGTTTCACCCAAAAGGCAAGAGTCCTTCTCGGACTCGAGGGCTAGACGCCAGGGTTCCCGACGTCTACCCCCTAGACGCCAGGGTTCCTGGCGTCTAGCCTCTGGTCTCCGCAAAACTTCCTTTTGCACTTTCCAAAAGCCTTGTGGGCTTTCCCCTGTGGCCCAGATAAAGTGTTCTCGTGCCCAAACATTTCGGGAAACATCCGGAACCCCTTCCGGTGAATTCCGGAACCCTTCCAGAGATCAAACACTACTATCCCACATATCAAACTTTATCTCCGGACCATTCCGGAGTTCCTCATCATGTCCGTGATCTCATCTCGGACTCCGAACAACATTCGGTCATCAACATACATAACTCATATAGTATTATATCGTCAACGAACGTTAAGCGTGCGGACCCTACGGGTTCGAGAACTATGTAGACATGACCGAGACACCTCTCTGGTGAATAACCAATAGCGGGACCTGGATGCCCATATTGGCTCCTACATATTCTACGAGATCTTTATCGGTCAGACCGCATAACAACATATGTTGTTCCCTTTATCATCGGTATGTTACTTGCCCGAGATTCGATCGTCGGTATCCCAATACCTAATTCAATCTCGTTACCGGCAAGTCCCTTTACTCGTTCCGTAATACATCATCCCGCAACTAACTCATTAGTTGCAATGCTTGCAAGGCTTATAGTGATGTGCATTACCGAGTGGGCCCAGAGATACCTCTTCGACAATCGGAGTGACAAATCCTAATCTCGAAATACGCCAACCCAACAAGTACCTTTGGAGACACCTGTAGAGCACCTTTATAATCACCCAGTTACGTTGTGACGTTTGGTCGCACACAAAGTGTTCCTCCGGTAAACGGGAGTTGCATAATCTCATAGTCACAGGAACATGTATAAGTCATGAAGAAAGCAATAGCAACAAACTAAACGATCAAGTGCTAAGCTAACGGAATGGCTCAAGTCAATCACATCATTCTCCTAATGATGTGATCCCCTTAATCAAATGACAACTCATGTATATGGTTAGGAAACTTAACCATCTTTGATCAACGAGCTAGTCAAGTAGAGGCATACTAGTGACACTCTGTTTGTCTATGTTTTCACACATGTATTATGTTTCCGGTTAATACAATTCTAGCATGAATAATAAACATTTCTCATGAAATAAGGAAATAAATAATAACTTTATTATTGCCTCTAGGGCATATTTCCTTCAGCGAGGGGGTGGCGGTAGCTACGGCAACGGCGAGCGGCGGCGACGGCAGCGCTCGGGCGGTTGAGAGAGAGAGCGGCAAAGGAGGGAATGACCATGGGAGAGAGTGAGAGAGGTGCGGGGCGGCGCGTGGCGTCACGCGGGGCATCCAGGCGATGAGGGGAGGCCAGGCAGGCAGGTGGCGTGGCGGCACGGCGGTGCGCGCGCGTCGGCCACACGCCCAGCCGACTGACGCGAGGACAAGGACGACTGGCACTGTGCTAGTGGGCCGGCTGGGCTGCACAGTGCCAGGCTGCGGGTAAGCACAGGTAAGCGTTTTTCCATTTTTGTTTATTTTCTACTTTTCTGACATTTGTTCTGATTTAGTAAAATACTAAATCAACTTATTTTATTCTGTAAATTTTGGTAGGGACTAGTTGGACCACTCGAAAGCCCCTCACCAAAATTCAGAAATATTGGACAATATTTTGTATATATAAAAATATTTATCCAATGCAAATAAATACTGGATTAATTTCAAATGGCCAAAATAAATATTTATGAGCTCCTGAAAATATTTGTTTGAATTTTACCTCTGACCAATATTTTCAGAGAGCAAGATGAACATTTTCTTGGACCTTTTTGGAGCAATTTTTATCTGGATTATTTCCAGAAATGATTTCTCAGGGTTTCACAAATCCTCATTTCAAATTTAAATGAAATTTAAACATGATGCTCACAAGAAGGCTAGCCTAGTTCATAACAGAACTAGGGATGTAACATTGGACTCCGTTGGATATGGATTTTCTGCAAAACAAAAAACATGTTTTTTTTAGAATAAACAAACAGGAACTGGCACTGGCACTGGATCAATATGTTGGTCCCAAAAATAGTATAAAAAGTTACCAAAAGTATATAAAAGTTGTAAAATATTGGCATAAAACAATAAAAAATTATAAATACGATGGAGACGTATCACCGGCCAACCAATCAGACCCTTCGATGGTGCAAGTAGTGTTGCGCCCCCCTAGTATCTGTTCATGCTAAGATCAGTTAGCAGGGACATTTGCACGCCTTTAAGCCGTTCTATGTTGTTGTGCAGGCAGACACAATGATGTGGTGCCGTCTAGACTCCATGCCAACATAGTCGGAAGACTGCTAGAGTTGTCATCTCCACCCCAACGCCCAGCCTACGCGACCAGCTGGTTGTTATGCCCACTGCGGATCAGCTGTCCACCACACCGACCAGATGCCAAAACCGATCAAGGATAGAGACGCGGCCGGTAAGACTTCTCAAACAATTCCACCGCACCGACGAAAGCATACTCTGACAACCTCGTTGGACAGCTAATGATGCTCAATGATGAGATCGGGGACATCGAGGAGCACACTGTATTTGGACAAGTGAACGATATGCATATAACCAAAATCAAGGTTACACACACCAGGTTCACCAAAGACCCATGGTCCAGTAACCGGACCGTGCACATACATGGGAAGTTGTCCGGAAAGCCATCAGGGACTGGATGCAATCAAGAACACCATTTCACCTATCAAGGTAACCAAAAGCACAAAGCCCCATTCATTTTGAAGAGACAACCTGGTAGCCTGACCCGCCACACCTAGCATGATGTTTCTCTCATGTAACTAACCTTCCTTTTTGCATTGATCCCGCAGGCAGGGTCTTGATCCGTCAAAGTGCATGCCACTGCGGCACCGAGCACTTCATGGCACGGACCCGCGCGAGGATCATGTGCCTGTCCAAACGACATGGCTAGGAGCAACTAAACGCGTCGACCCAAACGGACAGTGATTTTGTTCGTTTTTTCTGTTTGGGTCGATTGTCTGCTCGGCGTCCGCCCTAATTTTCTTTTGGATCGGCCGTGCGCTCAACACCCACAATCTATTTCATGTCTGCACGCAAATTTGAAAAGGTCCACGGCCATAGATCATGCCAACGGCCATATCATCGCCCAAAGTTCATGACAGCCCTGACCGCCCGCCGTCTGGCGGTCGCGACGCAGCCGATTGGCTTCCTCCGCCGCTGGACTGGTCCTCAGCCCAAGCCAATGCGAGGTTGAGGTCCGCCCGAACACACTACAGTGTGATGTTCGACGTCGTGAATGCAGCCTGACGATGTGCATTGCGTCGCTCCCGTCAAGCCCCTCCCTATTGGATGCCGTCACATTACTCCATGGTGACGTGCCACCGCCTCCGCGGCCGAGGTAGTGAAGGAGGTGCCTGCACGCATTCACGGTCGCCGAGGAGGGCTCCTTCTTATTCATTGCGATCGGGCAGGGATTGCGGCACCCTCGCCTTGCCACACTAGAGGTAGCTCAACGGTGACGCTGAGGAGGGTGTTCGGTGTGGCTGAGCTACAGGAAGGGCACCTACTCCTTTACCTCCTCAACGCGGCATCCGATCTAGACGTCGTGGTTGCGCGGCGGGAGGGCGGTTGCTCCTTGATAATTACAGTGAATAATCAATCAGCTCACAGGCCAAAACAAATGTTATGTTGTAATCTAAATTCATATATAAATATAAAAAGATAACTTCTGACGAGCAGAGTGGAGCGGAGGCCCGTCGCCTGGATGCTCATGTCCCGTCTGGTGTTGGGCACCCGCATACATTCTCCCAGTTTGGTGCTGGTTTGCCGAAATGAACCCGATGATACCACCGGCGGCAACATCAGCGGACCGGACAATGACGAGGTTCCGCCGGCCAGGGTGGCCATGTGTATGAGCTCACCAACCGGTACACACGCATAGTCTTATTTATGTTTTATATTTTAATTGAACTTAATATCGTCTGGTTAATTACGAGCCAACTAACAATGCAGATTTTTTTTGTGAGGGAACAATGCAGAATTAGGTAGGGGTCAAATATTTAGCTCAAAGGTCAAAACAAAAATAAAAATAAAGACCCGCCGACTGACAACATGGAATTAGCTAGAAACAAACATTTACTGTTGATTACACTAAATAATCAGTCAGTTTGCAATTTAAAATAAAAACATAATTAAAATGCTTGTTACAGTACTTTTTTTTTTTTGAAACGAGGCAAAAGACTTGCCAATTTCATTGATTAAGGAGTAAAAATTGTCCGGTTAGTTGACGGAAAATTAGACTAAAACTAATACAATCCAACCCACATAAGATGGCTACTAGCGGTCAATCTGGCCACCGACATGGGATCACAGAGCTACAAATAACTGCACAAAAACCATGACGGCACATGCCAAGAGAAGACCACACGTGTGAACAACCGACAACTCCCGACTATCTTTGATTCTACTAGTTCGCAGTTGCATACGCTAGCAAACACATCCCAAGTCCACCTGATCATTTGTTTAGTTACTAATTGTGCTATGGATTGGGCTGGGGCATACGCCAGCTCCTGTGGCGTCTCCGGCTCTCCGCTTTGCCACATTGGCACCACCTAGTGTGTGTGGGTCAGATTCAAACACCATAGCTTATGACGTCTACCGTGTAACCAAAACGCTGATGATGGTGTTTCGGAAAGGGTCAGGTCCTGAAAAAGTTTTGAAGTAAGGTCAAATCATGCTAAACTTTAGTAAACGGGTCAGAACAGTAAAAAGGTCCCCATAATCTACCAGGGATGCATCCTAAGGTACAGATCGACTCTACTCTGCCATTTGTCGTGATGATAGTCATGTGTGATGGCGATGGCGCGGAAGGGCTGTCCGTGAAGACCAGATTAAAAAAGGGTGACTTTTTTTCCTGAATAACGAGAAGAGTGGTTGCAGAGGTGCTGCGCCTCCGAAGATGGTTGCAATCCACAAGCATTCAGCTAAACGAGAAATGCCACGACGTGATCAGATGGAAACACAAGGCTTCAGGCGTCCACACCACTACTCTCTATTTTCTTATAAAAAAATCGAATTGGTGATGATGATATGCTTGACATCCTGCAATATAGACCGTCCGATCTATATCTGACGGATAGAAACAAATTATGATAATTTTATAAAAAGATACCCACATCCGTCTCTACATTTGCAAATGAGGCCTTCCATCATTCATCTTCATCTCCGACAAGATAAACAGCTCGTATAAATGCATCTCCGTGCAACGCATGAACCTCTTGCTAATATGCATACAACTGTCAGTTTCAAGGGTTTGACCAAGTCACGGTCCAGGACGCTGTTCTGGCAGGCTTGGCGCCGGGACGGCTGATTATTTATTTTATTTTTTGTCTGGCTCCTGCACAAAAATCGACTTTGGTGCAACAACCGTATGCAAACAAGAGGTTGGCCCTGCCAGATGTGCCTACGTAACCTGGAATGCGCCGAAAACCGTTTCTCGAATTGCAACATCTCCTACTCTGTTTGGCTCACAGCAGCGCAATGGTATGGATGCACTTCTTTACATCCAGATACATGGAAGAAGAGCACAGAAATCATCACGTCCATGATCGACGGAGCACATAAATCATCGCGCCGCACTAATTTATTTATCCTTGATCCTTGGATCATCTGACATTCCACCTTTGTATTCCCGTATGCTTCCTGCTAATATCAATATAAGCCAGCCATCAGCAGATCAGCTGGATCTTTAAAAAAAAATCTGGTGACCGAATAGCTCGGGATAACAGAAGCATGTGCCAGGGCAGCAAAAATCCACATTGCTCAAGGGTGCAAATTACAGAGACAACCACGCCCGTTTACACAACTGTTAAAATTTGCTCTTTTCATAACACGCACACAACACCTTTTTCCACAGCAATATCGCTAGTACATGATGTCATGATCTTACATGTTAAACATACCAAGTCCACCACTTGAGTATCCTGCTCACACATTGCTTTGCTTGTACAGCTTCGTGTCCAGCACTTGCTTGCCACACATCGCACACACCCCTGAAATTAGCCACCAGTATGAGCAAAAATTTGGGAACTACTACAAAACATGCTAAAAATTGGCAGCCATAAGTTTGATCCTTTTACCAAATTCTAGCCAAACCCTAAAAAATTTAACTCCTCAAACACCTTATCAAACCAACTAGACCCCAAACGGTTCTAGCAACAGAGAGAGAAGGAAGGAATCTTTTACTGAGAATTGCTTTGGACTGCTCAAATTTGAGGAGGTTGGGGCACTTCTGCCCAAATTTGAGAAGTGCAGTTAAATCCTTTCGAGGGTTCGGCTAGAGTTGCCCTAAGACTATATTACTAGATAAATTCCATGATTAGCAGACAAACTTAGTGTGCCAGAAGTAACCACCGCCAAAGAAAAACAATACATGTTTTATAAGCTGTTCCAAAAGGAGTTTGCTGCTTACCTTTTGAATAGGCACAGGTGTGGCAGTATTTACCGTCCTGGTGCACCTGTTGCTTGCAGATTATGCATTTGGTATTTCCGTAAGGAGTCCACCTGATATTTAGCAGTACAGGTTAGACTATAATATCTTGAAATAACAATTTGAACACGTGCAAGTTAAGAGAAAGGGGGTGGGGGTGGAGGGGGGCAGAGTTGCCCGTTTGAGGGTTCGGCTAGAGTTGCGGCATATCACTATGGTGAATTGGCGCCCTAAGGCCAGTATATCGTCCATACAGGTGGCTATTTCCTGTAGAAACACCCACAAACAGCTCAGTTACGACAGATGTCATCCTCTCCTTACAGTCTCTCCTCTGTCACACCACCCTCTACATCTCACCCCAGCTGACGAACATTGGCTATAGGTGCACACTGCATCAAGATCATTCACCATGGAAGAGTTTACATATGGATATCACAAGTGGACACAAGGATCTTGGCTAATAAATGAAGATAACAAATAGCACAATGAGATCTCAAGGCTTCAACATAAAGCAATATTTGAGTCTTAAGGTTCAACCATCAAAGTTACAATTGAAAATATTTGTTCCTTTCATATCTAAGGCCACAAAACCGAAAACCGGATCAAGACCAAAACCAAAATAGCCGAATTCTCGGTTTTGGAATCCTCTTTTATGTTTTCTATTTCAGTTTTGCTGGATGTAAGTCGCCTGAATTTCGAATTTGGATCAGTTGATTCCGAGAAGGAAGCAACAGCTACAGAGCCGGCGGCAGTTTGATCTTGTCTGTCTTAGAGTTCAGGGGGGAGAAGCATTCTTCTTGTCTATCTTAGGGGTGCGTCAGGGTGCAGGTTTGCCGGCGAAATCGGTAACTCGCTGGCTGTAGAGGGATGGCCCAGGGCGGCGGCAAGCATGGCGGTGGGGGAAGGTCGCGCGAGCGCCGCCGGCCGCGGGCGGAGGAGGCAGGCGGTCCGGCCGGCGGTTGTTGGCGGTTCATCGGGAGGAGGAAGACGATGAACAGTGTTTTCAGAGGTAGAAGAAGAAGATCTGGCCATTCCTTTTGCATCCAACGGCAGGGAACAAATCGACTGACCCCAAAAACAAATTCAGTTGACTGGTCTCTAGTCATTCCCTTTCTATTTCTACTAAACCAAGTAAAATTCAGCAGAACAACAACCTGGGCCTAAAGCCCATTGTTCCATTGAGCCTAACCTGGTACTAAGGTACATGCTGCTGGCCGGCACTCCACTAAAGAAAGAGATGCTGACTGCTCATGTAAGCCTGAAGCCCACAAGTCACAACCCTAGCCACGTCTTCATTAGATCCCCTCACGAGATTTTGAGCGAAAACCAAGCACTACAGCCAATGGGCCAAGGAATTGCAGCCGCCTCGACCTCTGCAGCAGGCACATCCATCTCCTACGACGAATGCATCCGCTGTACCAGCACAACGGGCGCCGCCACCGTAGAATCTCTAGCAGCAGTCGGCGCCATTGGTCATGCTCTGCCGCCCCAAACAACAGCATCTCCAGGTCCTCTGGAGGCCAATCTCGATTTTTGCCAAGCGTGCATGCCATGCCATCTTTAGATCATCCTCTCACCTGTTCTAATAATTTCTTCACGCCTCTCCCTGCTTTAAAACTACGTTTGGTGCAGCTGGGTTTAAACCGAAAACAAAACCAAATTTACATTTAAACGGATTTTTTGGTTTGTTGTTGCTGCTAAATTTGGTTGTCAGCTGTGGCTAACCTAATTTGGAAAAAATATCTACAAGAAGCGAATTGCGCCCACCCCTATTCTATATGAATCCCTACCCCATCATGAGCAATCTAATAGTACTAATACTAGTGAATTCGTGACGGGATGGATTTTTCAACTCCCTCAAAATCCTCCATCCAACCAATCACCCCAACACCCAGATTCCCATAACCGATACCAGTCAGAAAGATTCCGCTCAAAATAGGGGATTATAGCCCCTTCAACGTGAATGAAAGGGTCAACGCGGTTCGATTGGGGAAAAGGGAGGGGGATCCAACGGACCTGCTCTTCTTGGAGAGGAGCTTGTTCTCGTTGATCTTGCGGCCGCCGCCCTCGTAGGTGTTGCTGGCGCCCTCCTTCCACTTGTCCGGGACGATCACCTTCCCCAGCTTCTTCTCGCCTGCAAAAGGAGGACCGCGCACGAATTAGAAGAAGACAAGATCCTCATGGAAGACACGAACCCTAATTCTAGGACGGAAGAAATTGACGAGATCGAGTGGAAGGATTGGCCGATTCAGGAGGGGAAGGGTAGGGTTCCTACACTTGGTGCACACCATCGCCGCCGCCGCCGCCGCCGCCGGTGATCGGGTTTTTTTTTCTTGAGATGCTGGTGATGGGGGATCTGTCTGGAAGGGAAGAGGAGAGGAGGAGATAGGACGGACTCGGGTCGTCGGGTCGAATCGGGAAGCCTCGCGTCGCGGCTGCCCCAGATGGGCCGGCCCATCCGCGCGGGAGGCCACAGCCAGTTTTTTTTCTGTTTTCTGTTCTAGTTTTTTGCTTTATTTTTTATGAAGTTTCATTATACCTTAAAATATTCTACATATTTGAAACACTCTTCAAAAACATATATTAAAAATTTTGAACAAGTATTTTTTAAAATATTGAATAAGTATTAAAAATTGTTGAACAAGTATTTAAAATATGTCGGACAAATATTTGAAAATGTTGAATAAGTACTAAAAATGTTGATGAGTATGTACAAAATGTTGAAGAGTATTTGAAAAATGTTGAAGGATTAATTAGAAAATTTTGAATGAGTATTGAAAGTGTGTACTAAAAATGTTGATCACTAATTAAAAATTGGTTTTAACATGTACCAAAATGTAGAGTGAAAACTAAAACAAACATAAGAAAAAAAAACAGAAACAAAAGAAGAAGAAACAAGAAAATAAATAAAATGCAAAAAAGAAAGATAGAAAAACGGCTCGAATGGCCTTAAGTAGGATGCGGCGCTTGTTCTTACCACAAAAGGAACTTAGGCAGAGTGACTAGCGCAGCGTGCAAACTACTACTTGGAGACCAGGGATTGAACCCTGCTTCTTGCATATTTTCTCTGCTCTTTTTATATACTGTGCGCGCCTGAATGTGCCGGCCCAATACGATGCCAGAAGAGGAAAAGGTTCAGCGAGACAAAGCTATCGTCTCACTTAAAGCAAGAAATAGCTGTCGCAGGTCGAGTCGGTCGCGACCGGCGACACTGATATTTTAATCGCTATTTATAATTTCAGTAGCAAAGGCTGGTGAATAATAAAAAAGTTGGTCAAGCAGGAATTCTTGTGCACAACGAAGTATCTTACAAAAAACTAGAATTGGCTGTTAGGGTCTACCACCGAGAAATCTGTACAAAATTGACAGTATATATAGCAGTAAAGTTAGATGCAATGCTACAGAAAACATGGAAAAATAACAGGAACGCTTCTAAAAAAAGGATCAAATACTACCCAACAAAGACAAAGCCCGACAAACCACAAAAAATTACCCTGAAAATAATAAACTTGGAATTAGACAGTGATTACCCTAAGACTGAAGTGTAATTATACTAAAAGTAGACTGCAAATTGCACTGAAATTTCTCTCAATGTACACTGTAATAACCAGGGTAATTACACTGAAAGTATGCGTTTAAATTACATTGTAACTTCCCTCAAATTACAGTGTAATTGTCATGTGCATGCAGTGTAAGTGCAATGTGATTTACAGAGTAATTACAGTGAAAGTCACTGTAAAATTGAACTGAAACTATACTATAAGTTCCCTGAACTTACAGTGTAAATACCCTTAAATTACACTAAAAATACACCTGAAATTACAATTCCCGGTGATTTCCCCTGAAAAAAAATCCAGTGTACCTACTCCTAAAATTACAGTAAAATTAGTACTTGATAGTCCCTGAAAAAATCCAGTGTAACTACCCCTGAAATTACACTGTAATTACAGTAAAAATTATTACTGTGATTACCATGAAAATTACAGTGTAATTACCCCTAAAATTATTGTGTACTCATTGTAATTGCACTATGGATTGACACTGAAAGTTGCAGTATTATAACTATGTAATTACCCTTGAATTTACACTGTAATAGAAGTGTAATTACACAGAAAATCCTATGAATGTGGCTTTTCATTAGGTTTCAGAAAATGAAATAAAAGTAAATCTAATATTAGAGTGAAGGTTTACCAAGGAAACAATCAGAGGAATAGGAGAATAAAGAAGGAAGTGGTAGCAGAAACAAGATCACGGCAAGCCTACAAAATGAGGACCATGAGAAGCCCGCGGAAAGAAGAACAACAGATAATGGAGAAAGAGAGCAAAGGAAAAACAAAGAAGAGAAAGTTAAAGAGACGAAGGGAAATGAAGTAGTATACTAGAGGAGAGGAAAGTTAATAAGTAACGGTTGAGTTGCAATTTGATAGAAAGCATTGATGCTACTTATTAAGTACCAAAAATCAAATTATTTCCCTGGATTTATATTACATTTTTCTTATTTACATGATAGTATTTTGGTACTTGGTTTTACAAAATTGTAACAACCGAATGAATATGCTGACTAGGCTAGCATAATCATATAAGAGTTTTTCAAAAAAAAAAGTAAACCACGTTAAAAAGAACTGCAAAATTAAACTTACTGTCAATGTTTTTATATCCACTTAATAGGAGTCGTATGCATGTATTGTGAGTGGCGGCTGCTACAAATCAGCCGACTGATTTCCTGAAGCAGTCAATCAGGTGGTGGGCCGTCGGATCCTTCCTCTCGCAGCGTTGGAATAGGTGTATATTGACTTCATGCTCCCTATTAGTAGTAGAGAAGTCGTAACGCCACTTGGAAATAAATTGCAAACAAAACAACAAAGAAAGGGACTGTCTGTTTGACATAAAATAGAGATTACAAAGGTTTATTACAGCAATATAGAAAGTGTAAATTACATCGTTTGTTGATCTACGGAAGTTAGTACAGTCTAGAAAGAGCTGGAAATACATGGGGCGCTGATGTAAGAACTAAAAAATACAGTAGAAAAACAAATTAAAAAAATTACAACATTGATCTAAGAAAAATTACAGTGTAGAAAGAGCTGGCAATACAGAACAATAATGATGCAAGAATTGCTCAAGTCAAAATAGAAAAGTCCAGCGTGTAAAATTACAGCGATAACCTATGAAAAAAGGAAAACAATACAAGGAGTAGGCTAAAAAATTGGTATTACCAAAGATAAAATCATGCATCAAGATCTTACACAGTGACATGAAAACAGTAAAAATACCTAAGAAGCAGGCTAGGACAACAATAGAGACAAGAGTACCAAAATGAAAATACTACCTATTACTGTGACCATGAAACTGTAAATATTACAAAAGCTTACTATAAAAGCGAAGAACGGACACCTTGCTTATTTTTCAAAAGTAATACGACTGGCTATATTTGATTGTCAAGTGTATAATTAACTGCCTACAATGGAAGCAAACATGTAGGAGCTCACTGTAAAAAAAAAGAAACAACCTAAGGAGTGGGCTAGAAAATTAGTATTACCTGATATACATACATGCATCAAGCCATTTACAGTGACACATACACAATAGAAGCCTTTAAGATTGTTAGAAGTGTAATCATGTTTAAGGTAGAGATAAGGATGTAGAGATAGAATAGCTTAAACATGCTACGACTTGTCTTGTACTCCAAGTCTTTCTCCCTCCATTGTACCTTTATATATACCCCATACACAGATCAGATCAATACAACAGAAATATTAGTCATCCTATATTTTTCTACATGGTATTAGAGCGGTTAGTCTCACGACGCCGATCCTATGACTTTCCATCACTGGAAGATCAATCTCCTCTCCCCGGGGGCGTGGGACCTGGTCTCGATCAAAAATCAGATCGTTCTTTAGACTAGATTAGATCCCAATTTCGAAAAACTTCAATTCGTAGATTAGATCCAGTTAGCCGCAAATAAAATCCCTAGATTAGATCCTCACGACCCTCTGAATCTCCGGTGAAAATCAGTGCAGATATCGGCATCTAGGACTCCATCGACTCCCGCAGAATCTGACGTCTCCGGCGGCAGCAACGTCCGGCACAGACCTTCACGCAACGCGTCCCACATGGACGCTGGACGGAGCAGCCCCGGCCAGCCGAACGAGCTGGCACACAGGGCAGCGGCTCCGTCGAGGCGCACGCGTACAGGTGCTTGAACACCACGAGAGTAAACTCCACACCGATCGGCTCGGAGCGTCGTCCCGCGGAGCCGTGAACGCGGCATCTTGGGGACGGGCGCAGCTCCGGGCGGCTTTGATCCGGCAAGCATCGCGGCCACAAGCACGGTCTCTGCATCGACCATCCGCCCGCCGGACCCAGCAACTCATAGACCACGTTCCTCGACTACCCTCCATCACCACGTTCGCTCTACGTCAACATGCGGCGTGACGCGAGGAGCAGCGCAGGCCGTAGGAGACCATCGCATCATCTGCGCGTTCTGCACGGACACCGGACAGGAGCAACGCAGGCCGGCCAATACGCGACCACGTCAAGCATCAGGGTAGCCAGGGTTCGAAAGACCGCAGCAACCACAGGCCGCTTGTTCTGGATGATTGTGAAGAGGGGCCGGAGAAGTGGATGCTGGCAGGAAAGGTTCTTCATCGCCATACTTTCCACATCCAAACCATCACGAGTGCCCTTCGTCCTGCATGGGGAAACCCTAAAGGACTATCCTTCCGGCCAGCGGGCAATAATATTTTTTGGCTGAATTTGCCAATCAGAGGGATCGTGATCGTGTATGGGCTGGTTCCCCATGGCATGTGAGTAAGAATGCTGTAATTTTGTCGGAGTTTGAGGAGTGTATGAGACCGTCGGAATTAAAATTCGACAAGCTACAGATGTGGGCTAGAGTTGTTAACCTCCCCTTCAATCTACGCGATGAAAAGTGGAGCAAAGCAATTGCTAAACAGATTGATCGGACTGCTACAATGGTACAGTTTGACCAGACTGCTGGGTACCTAAGGGCGAGAGTCACATTAGAGGTGGACAAGCCCTTGAGGAGATGGATACTGATTGAATCAAAGAGGAGAAAGTGCATGGATCCGTATGACATACAGTATGAGAATGTCCCTCATTTTTGCTTCTCGTGTGGGCGTCTAGGACACTTCGATCTGTACTGTCCGACGCCTGGAATAAGAGATGAGAATGGCGATCTTCCCTTTGGGAGGGGTCTACGCGCGCCAGAGGATCGTAAAAGGCCAACATCAAGTGAAAATTCTGGGAAAGATCAGAGCGGCACGCAAAACAGTAAGGCAGAAACTCGCAACTCTTCCTCGGGAGTAGATGGCGGTACGGAGGTCACATCCCCGTTGAAGCCGAGCACCCAGCAGAACAAACGAAAGGGTGGACCTCAGGGACCGAAACAAGTGTACAGACAGATTCAGATGCCCCTTCTCATGAATTCAACTCATAATGAGATGGCGGCAGATGTTGGTTATACAAACTCGTTGGTAGAGAGTCAGAAGGGTGAACTCGATCCAGCAGTTGGGGAGGGAGAGACCCGTGAACCAAAGAAAAAGAAACCCACACCAACTAGCTCCTAGAATTTGGCAGAGGCTGCTAGACAGCCCTGCCCGGGTCAATGGGTTGTTTGAGCTGGAACTGCCGGGGGCTTGGGAACCCCGGGGCAGTTCGCGAGCTTCGCAGTATTGTGAAGCAAGAAGTGCCCGGTCTCCTTTTCGTTATGGAGACAAAGATAGCAGCAGCAAGAGTGGAAAGCCTACAGAATTTATTGGGTTTTGCGGGTTGTTTCGCAGTTAACAGTGTGGGACTCAGCGGAGGGATTGGCTTGTTCTGGACAGCTGATTTTGATGTGGAGTTAAAGAACTACAATGCCGGCCATATTGATGTTATGGTGCGGAGGAAGAATAACTTAGCTAAGGAATGGAGAGTAACCGGTTTCGATGGAGCTCCACGGGTTGAGGATAGACACCTTAGTTGGAGATTCATGAGAACACTTTATGCAATTTAGCATGATGCCTGGATGTGCATCGGAGATTTTAATGAAACATTGTTTGGTTCTGAACATTTCTCGAGAACACCACGTCCTGAGTGGCAGATGCGTGCCTTCCGGGAAGTCACGGATGAATGTATGCTTACTGATTTGGGTTGGACAGGAGTTGAATATACATGGGATAATAGACAATCAGGGGGGTCAAATGTCAAAGCTAGAATTGACTGAGCTTTTGGCAATGCAGCTTTGATGAGCATGTTTGAAAACATCAAAGTGTGGCACATCGTGGCTACGGAGTCCGACCACTGTTTCTTCATGGCGGATCTCCGGGAGCGACTTGGGGGAAATCGAACAAGAGGGCCTCGGCCGTTTCGGTACGAAGACGTTTGGCAAACGCATGTCGACTATGACAAGCTAGTTCTTGATAAATGGAACAGATGTGCTGGAGTTCATGGTTTGCAAGGGGTTAACCAAGCGTTGCAGCAACTATAAGAAGACTTATCATCCTGGGGAGCATGAGAGTTTGGTTGCTTGGCGCGTAAAATCCGCAAACTGCGTGAGAAGCTTACACGGCTGCGGGAGCGGTCAGTTGGAAGGGGACCGTCCGATGAAGAAAAAAAGGTCACTAAACAGCTGAAACTTGCACTCCAGCAAGAAGAGATTTGGATTCGTCAGAGGTCCCGAGTCACATGGTTACGACAGGGGGACAGAAACACGGGCTACTTCCAGGCCCAGGCCTCACAACGTAAACGCATGAACAAAGTTGAGGGGCTGGAACGTGCGGATGGCTCAAAATGCAGTTCTGCAGAAGAGGATCATGCGGAGGTTCTAGCCTTTTATCAAGCTTTATATTCGTCAAGAGGGTTTCATCCACCTGACGAATTGTTACAGCATGTCCCTCACCGGGTGACAGATGCCATGAATGATGAGCTAGAAAAACCTTACACCAAAGAGGAAGTCAGACACGCTCTCTTTCAAATGGCTCCGTCGAAAGCCCCAGGAGTGGATGGGTTTACAGCGGGTTTTTTCCAACGTCACTGGCATTTCTTGAAAGATGACATTGTTCCGGCTGTGCTGGATTTCTTGGATGGAGGAGAACTACCAGAGGGTATGAATGATACTTCCATTACGCTGATCCCAAAGGTACGGTTTCCACAAAAAATATCACAATACCGTCCTATTTCTTTGTGTCCGGTTTTGTACAAAATAGTTGCCAAGGCTATTGCTAACCGTACAAGACAGTGTTTGGATGAGGTTATTGGTGATGAACAGAGTGCTTTTGTCCCTGGCCGCCTAATCACTGACAACGTGTTAATTGCGCATGAAAGTGTGCATGCTATGAGGAGACGGAAGAAGGGGGCAAATGCAGTGTGTGCAGTGAAATTAGACATGATGAAGGTGTACGACCGGGTGGAATGGCACTATCTCGAGTCAATCATGTTGAGATTGGGTTTCGGTGCAGAGTTCGTGATATTGGTCCTGAATTGTGTGACATCAGTGAGATTTTCTATTCGGGTTAATGGCGAACTGCTGCCTTTCTTCACCCCTTCATGTGGTTTAAGGCAAGGTGATCCTATATCGCCATACCTCTTCCTCTTGTGTGCCGAGGGGTTTACGTCCTTGCTGAATAATTATGGGGGGGCTCAAGTGGATAGAGGGATTCGAGTGAGTTATCGGTCGCCGTGGATAAACCACTTACTCTTCGTGGATGACAGCTTAATTTTTACGCAAGCATTGGAACAGAGTGGCCACCGGCTGAATGATATTTTGCGGATTTATGGGGAATGTTCGGGTCAAGCAATAAACAAGGAAAAGAGTTCAATTTATTTTAGCCCGAATACTCCTGCTACAACCCGTCAAAGGCTAAAGCAAATTCTGAATATCTCGGTTGAGGCATTCAGCGAACGATATCTGGGTCTTCCCACTGCAGTGGGGCGGATTACAAGTGGCACTTTTAATCATATTTGAGAGAGAATCTATAGCAAGCTCCAAGGAGGCTCAGAACGCATGATTTCTTGTGCGGGAAGAGAAGTTAGATTAAAAACTGTGGCACAAGCTATACTAACCTTTAGCATGTCCTGTTTCAAATTGACGAAGAAGGTGTGTAAAAGCTTGGTGTCGCTTATGGCAAAATACTGGTGGAGTTCATCCTTAGATCGCCGATCTATGTATTGGTTGGCCTGGAATGCAATGTCACAACCGAAAATCAGTGGAGGAATGGGATTCCGGGACCTAGAACTGTTCAACCTAGCCTTGTTAGGCAAGCATGGCTGGAAGTTGATGACAGAACCTAATTCTCTGTGTGCTCGGGTACTGAAAGGGAGATACTTTCCGTTCACCGATTTTATGCAAGCTACAGCGCCTAAAAGTTCCTCAGCTACTTGGCGAGCAGTTATCGAGGGAAGGAAAGCCCTGCAGACCGGTCTGATAAAGTGTGTTGGTACTGGAACGATGATTTCCATATGGGAGGATAAGTGGATTCCCAGTACTGTGGCCATGATACCTACTAGAATCGGTAATGCACAAGTAAGTTTGGTGTCAGACTTAATTGATGATGATATTGGTATGTGGAAAGTCGATGTTATCAGACAAATATTCATTCCCCCTGATGCAGATGCAATCCTAAATATACCGATCAGAACGGGTGGACATGAAGATATATTGGCCTGGGCGTTTGAGAAGTATGGGACCTACACTGTAAAATCTGTGTATCGCTCTCTTGTGAATCAGAACGAGCATAAAGCTCTAGAGGAAGGGACGCATACGGAAACCTCAGAGACAGAAAAACAGTTGTGGTCTCGGTTGTGGAAACTCCAAGTAATGCCCAAGGTACAAGTGTTTTGGTGGCGAGTGCTGCGAGGAATTCTACCAGTTGAATCCTTGCTAAAGCATCGCCACATATCTACTGAAAGCACATGCAAGTTATGCATGCACACTGATGAGACCTTGATGCATGCTCTCATGCACTGTTCTCATGCGAGGAAATTCTAGGATGAGGCGCCAGAGTGGTTGCAAATCAAACGACCGGACCTACATCCTCTTACTTGGAAGAAGGACATTTTATGTGATCCTCGCTTCTCTGAATCGGAAAGGGCAAAGTTGGTCTCCATCATGTGGGCTATCTGGACCTCCCGCAATAACATCACACATGACAAAGGAGCTACCAACCCTATTCAGTCCATGATCATGACCCGCGATGCACTTGCTTTACTTGATATTCCACGTGAGCATGCTCAGATTCTGCCTGGCCATGGCTGGCGTCCCCCGGATGAGAACTGGGTGAAGATTAATACCGATGGTAGCATAGCTATGGATGCTCGTCGGGGTGGCGGTGGAGGAGTCGCGAGAACTCGCTCTGCATTCTTGGCAGCTTGGTGTAAACCATACAATGGGATCTCAGATCCGCTAGTTGTTGAAGCTCTCGCTTTACGAGACGGTGTCCTATTTGCAAAGCTGCGAGGTTTCTCCAAAATCATCATGGAAACTGACTGCCAAGACCTTGTCAACTTCTGGAATTTGCGTCAATCTTCTCGGACAATAGTGGCGCCTATCTTAGATGAAATAGGGGAGCATGCCTTGTCTTTTACTTCTTTTGTTGTTCAGCATGTTTCTAGATCAGCAAACACCTCCGCCCATCTGTGTGCTAGGCAAGCGAGCACTCTAGATGTGACGGACTGCTGGTTAGAGTCGAAACCTAGCTTTCTTGTAACTAGTCTCTTGGCAGATACTGCCGGAGCCTTTGCTGAATAAAACTCCCCGTATTTCCCGTAAAAAAAAGAGTATGTCCAATCAATTGGGACCCCCCTAACAACAAGTACGGACCTTCCTGTAACAGAAGGGGATGGGGAATCAAGCTAAATGAACATTGCCCACAAGATTTAGCAACACTAGCTCCATATGAAATACGGAGCACACCAAAACTTGTACAATCGAAGCAAAAATCCATCCACAAGCCTCGATCAGCAACTGCAAACCCTTGGAATATCTAACAAGCAAAGGGGAGGGCAACCACCTGAATGAAAATCCCACCTCCCATACAAATCACCTAAACAACTAGGAATAGGAAGGGACAACTAGGAATTCCTAGAAATTGGAGGATGGAGGGGGAAAACAATCTAAGCAAACCAAAATCTAGACATAGAGATGAACAAAAACAAACAATCAAGAGCAGAATGGGGAAGGTTGAACAAACAAGGTGACAAACCGCTACACCCCAAATGAATCTGATACCGGGGGTTCTTCGCTCCCATGTCCTGATGATTGTGGTCTTCTTTTAGTTATGTGGTTAGGTTTTTAGAGTCATAAAGTGTGGCAAACCTTGTTATGTTTAAATGACTGCCACCGGTTTGGTGGCATGTAGTTTTTCGCTTTTGTGTCCTTTGTGGCACCTTGAACCTGGCGTTTTAGCCCAGATGTTCTCACTTTTGTAAGGTTTTGGTTTCGTTTCTATGGAATGGAGCCAGGGGCTCCCCTTTGATTGAAATTTGATACCGAGGGTAGGAACCTCGAGTTCAAACACTCAATATCGCCATGGGAAGAAGATGAGGTAGTGTTCCCCGTAGCTTCTATTATCTATTCTCCCTCTCTTTCCTTGTAGCTTCTCTCCTCTCTGACCCCTGTTCTCCCTGTCTCTCGAGCGACAAGAAATGAACAAACAGACAAACAGGCGGGCAGCTTGCGAGCAGGAGGGGAAGCAATTAGTAAAAAAAACTAAAGAGAACCACTATTGGGCGGCTTGCAGGCAGCCCGAACACAAACCCAGGCCCGAGAAAAAACGAGATGGGAAGTCAGCACGAATCGTGGCACCTGATCAGACGGACCACAATTTGAATGAAAGCCTGTTGCTTTTCAGCCAGCCGAAAAATAGCAAAACCGTAGACAATTCATCAAAATGAAACATGAAAGGTGAGCTTTTATCTAAAGCTTGAGAAGTATTCACTGCATGCACCAGTGAGTCGATTTCCACATGAAAGTGGTCTCTAGATATCAGCCTTAATTTCCGCATGAAATCAATCTTGACCATGAACAAACCTTCAACCAACAACAAATTAGGATACGCATATGTCTAGATCATGGCTCAGCAGTTCGCCGGAGCAATTTTCCCATGCACAAAATATCACCAAAACGGCTCCAAGTTCAAAGCACCGGCTAATCAAGCGGCAGGACCAGCTTGGTGGCGTCGAGGCGCGGGTAGTGCCGGAGCACGACGCCCTTCACTTTTACGTAACCTTTTCTCTCATTTTATTTTTGCGCACATTTTTAAAGTGTTTATCTCACATTTTCTCTTATCATTTTACTTTTTGCATGGTGCCTCACTATAGCTCCCCGTGCGCAACCACATTTGGCTGCCCAACTAAAGCCGTGCATGTTATTTTTCTTTCTTAATGTATCCTTTTCTTTTGCATGGTTTCCACTTACTTTTCATAACAAAGAAAATAGTATATTAAAGCCAACCAACTTTTTTCAAGATCATCTTAAGACACACAAATAGAAATTAAACAAAAACTTTGGATAAACGATGGATTCTTTCTCCCAAACTCATCAATGATTCGTCATGTGTGAAGCTCCATCCCCATCTGGATATCTAAAACACCATTGAAGCCAGAAAAAAGGTGTTGACGCAGCGCCTAAGGAGTGAAATTGAGCGTTGTCCTGAAAAAAAATGCGATAAAGAGGACTGGACAACAATGCCATATTCGATTACCTACTCCGAACCTAATCATCGCCCCAATAAAACCGAACCTGACCAAATGTCGCCGATTGGAGAAAGGAAGACAAGATAGGGGCAAGTCTTCCCATCGGCGAGGGTCACTCCAATGCAAGGTTATTGATTGCACTACATCCGACTGTCATGTGACTTAATGAAATATGTTCATATTTGTGTTAACATTTTGGAGCATATTCATCATTTTTCATACGTGACCAGACATCAGAGCATAGAAACCATGCCGCTTGTTTTGCCATTGCTGAATCGAGATATAAGAACCATTGTTCATGAACATATTTTGCACCAAATGGATATGAAATGCTTCTGATGATTATCACTGTTAGCACTCATGAGCCATTCGTAGAACACAAACATAAACGACATTTTTGCTAGAAGACCGCAAGCAACAACATTGGACCTGGATCTTCACAGTATCATGGCAAATTCGGGCACTATTCCCATTTTGGATCATTCTCCGAAGATAAAAATCCCCATGGCCGATCCAGTAATCACACGAATGAATAGTGAATGGTGAGCTTTTATCTGAACCATGAAACCCATTCACTGCATGCAACATCGTCGAGTCGATTTCTCCACCGAAGTGCCAGATCATGAAACCATGAAAAGACCAAACCAGCAACAAATCATGGCCTGGCTAAATCTCTGCACACGATGTTGCTATGTGCTAGAGCAGTTTCCCCATGTACTCCAAAAGATCAACAAAAACGACTCCAAGTTCCAACTAATCAGACTCAGACCGAGCTAATCAAGCGGCAGCTCCAGCTTGCCGGCGTCGACGTGCGGGTAGTGCCGGAGCGCGACGCGCTTCATCTCCTCTGCGCCGCGCAGGTACGCCGGCAGCGCATGCTCGGCCAGCCGCCGCGTGTACTCCCCGGACCCCAGGAACTGCTGCACCGCCCTGGCCTGGGCAATCTCCAGCTCTGCCTTCACCTTTTCGAGCTCCGCCACCGCCGCCTGCCTCGCCGCCTTCTCCTTCTCCACTTGCTCCCACAGCGCCAGGTTGTCGCGCTCGCGCGCCACAACCTTTTCGTCCAGCTCCAGCGCGTAGTTCAGGGAGAAGGTCGCGTAGTTCGCGGCCTGCACGCGCCATTGTTGCCGCCGAACGGCACAAACAGACAATGTGATGCTGGTCTGGACATGCACCGACGGACGAACGATTTGTTTGTTTGGAAATGTACCTGGAGCACTGCAACGTAGCTCGACGCCAGGAGGTCGGAGGGCTTGGACGCCGCGAAGTGGCGCTCCCGCGACGGCGTGACGAGGCCCTCTAGAACCTTCTGCGCGGCCTTCCAGCCGGCGCCGTCGCCGTCGTGTGTGTCGGGTACGGGGGAGCGCGGTGACCGCGGGTCAAAGCCCGACGGGGCACGCGGGGTGGACACTGGGGCGGCGCAATGATGCCCGTTTGTTGCAGTCCCCTCCTCCCGTCTCCTCTTCTTCCCGGACATGGGAAGCGTGTCGCCGTGCGCCTCGCTTTTCACCTGCTCCGTCCGTGCCGCCGGCGCCGCCGTCTTCTCCACTGGCATTTTGTCAGTCATGTCGCGGACGGGTGGATCCACCCCTAGCACACAAACAACAACAGTCAAACACCTTTCACCGTGAGTATGTGCCAATAGAACGCTTACCTTTGGCAACAGTAGAACGGGGAGAAGGCTGAGGTGGTGGCGGTGCGCCGGCGAGGTCCGCGGACAAGGCCGCAGCAAGATCCGTCTGCCGGAGGTAAGCCCGGAGATCACGCGCTGTGCCGTGTACGGCTAGCAGCTTTTCCCCCGACTGCTTCTGGTGGCTCGTGAGCGCCGGACCTGCGGCGGAGCTCTTGTACGGCGGCTCGCCCCAGCGCACAGGGCAGCGCCATGACTCCGGCGACGTCAGGAAGAAGAAAGCCCCTTTCCACTCCCTCTCAGATTGCGAATAGCTCGTGCCAGTGAAGAGCACTCCGGCGAACGCCCTGCAGCGGAAGTAGTACCAGTCGTTCCGGTTGTACAGCTTGAAGAAGTGCCGGAACAGAGCCATGGACGGCGGCACGCCGGCCTCGTGGCAGATCGCCACGAACCCCACCAGGACGCGCCACCCGTTTATGGAGAGCTGGCCCGGCGCGAGGCCGAAGTGGTTGAGCGCGTCGCAGAAGAAGGGGTGCAGCGGGAAGCGCACCCCGGTCTCCAGCATGTGGGCGTACACGCAGACGGACCCCCGCGGAGGCGCGCTGCACGCGCGCAGCTCGCCGGCGGGGCGCGCGGCGAACCCCCTCGGCACGTCGTGGTTCTTGCAGAGGGCGTCGACCGCGGCCTGGGTGGTCAGGGTGGAGGCGATGCGCTCGGCGGCGGACCTCGAGGGCGCGCCGGATGCGGCGCCGTCGTCGCCTCTCTCGTCGTCGCTGAGGACGACGACGGGGGATGGGGCGGGGGAGGAAGGCATCGCGTCGAGTGGCTTCCGCCTCGACGGCGCCGGAGGAGAAGCAGATGTGAGTCGTTGTGTCGAGGGTTTTTCTCTTTCTGCCACTCTGCTTTGGCTCGTTTTGGGAATGCACACCTATCTGTCCCTTGCATTCATGGTAAATTTAGATATCCGAGAATTTTACCTTTTTTTCTCCTGAAGGATGGAATATGGGTACTCCCTCCTTCCATCTATATAGGGTCTAATGCGTTTTTCGAGGCTAACTTTGACCAAATGTTAGAGCAATAATATATAACATGCAACTTACACAAAGCGCATCATCAAATTCGTATGTGAAAGGAGCTTTCAATGATATAATTTTCACATTATGCATGGCATGTACTATTAATTTTATCAATAGTCAAAGGCGGTCTTAAAAGCCGCATTAGGCCCTATATAGATGGAAGGAGGGAGTAGTCAGGGTAGAGTCAAGGTTTTAGTTTGGACCCTAATTAAATGACGCTCCGTGCATTGCTGCGTGAATTTGTTGTACTAGTAGATTTTTTTAAGTAATGGCCACATACTCCCTTCTTTCTGGTTTATAGGGCTCAATTCAAAAATCTCACCAACCAAATTCTCAAAAAAAAAAAAAAATCTCACCAACCAAGGTGGATGATGAGTGGTGAAATACTTTTTGTAATTTGCAAAAACATCTAATTAATGCTCTTGTTTTTTCTCAAAAGATTATGTTTATCAATACATTAATTGCAATGTATGCATGCATAAAGTACATGCATTGGTCAATTTTCTCTTAATACTTGCATGCAATGATTTAATACACCTTCGAATCTGAACATGTGATGGGAAACAACCAAATTGAGCCTTATAAAATAGAAAAACTAAAATTTTAAGATAAGCCTTATAAACCAAAAAGGAGGGAGTATCAAATAAGATAACACTTTGAATAAATAATATTATGATGAAGTATTTCATATATTGGTTCTAATGATTGGAAGATAATAGTACTGCACTACAGATTGCAGTGTAGATCCTAAACAAACTGCGGCTTGTAATTCTTCTCATGCACGTGACTTCACTTAACCAATAGAATAGTGATACATGCATATCATTCGAATTGCATGCTGGGGAATATTGTACTCCTTTCGTCCGGAATTACTTGTTGCAGAAATTAGATAAAAACAAATTTATCCGAAATTAAAATGCGTCTACGCACGTCCATTTTTTCGATAAGTATTTTCGGGGAGGGGGGGGGGGCTATCACAACAATTAAAATCCATAGATATAGCAGTAAAATAGTGACAAATTGTCTTAGAAACACATGAGGAAAATAATTGGATTTAAGAACCACCTGCAGGCTACATTCTCTTTTCTCTTCAATATAAACCTGGATGAGCGGGGCAGAATCAATGGATGCCTCAATAAGAAGAGATGTGTCATGGCCAACACTGGCGGCACCAGCTTGAGATGGGTGTCAAATATCAATGTCGTTGACAATGGTAGATCACAACAATGAGCCCAGTTGGTCTACGTAGTTTCGTACCGAAATGTTATCAACACTCGAAAAATCATGAGGGATCATTGTTGTTTGTAGTAACCCGGCGACCTGCAAGGTAAAAAAAGAACTCTTCATCTGATGATGCAACACTCAAAAAAATTAGGGCATCTAAAAAGGTTTTAGGTAACTAGAATTTTTTCTTTCATAGCTGATGATGTAAAATAGGGCATCAGAAAAAATCTACAATAGAAGATGATGTAGAATAGGTCACAAACTATCTTCATCTCCACCGTTGCACACATATTGAAACATAACATGAGCTATGAATACAATTAAACATTGCAAGATCATCATACACATATCAACAACATATCAAAGTGTACAATAGCACCAACTTAGCACATTTTGAGGCTGCTGGTATTTGTTGTAGTGCACTATTTAAACTTTGCCCAAAGAGAATGAGGAGCTAGAAAGGTTCTAGAGAGAATATTTAGGGTACTCCAAGCCCCTTTTGAAGTTGTTTTGAGGACCTGCAAAAAAAATTGTAAACGTTGTGTGAGGTGATGATAGCTAGTGTGATCATGCCTAACATGATTATCTGGGAAAAGGGTGACGGAGTTCGCCACGATTTGGAATCTGAGCACATAAGTAATCCTATCAAACTTCCATAGCATAACACAACAATGTTTGAGGAATTTATACAAACTAGTAAATGCAACCATGCAATGCATGTTGATATATGGTAGAATACTAATTGCAAATTGATTGTTAATATTTGGTAGAATGTTACTTGCACATTGATATTAGGTACGATGACAGTGGTATGGTAATAGTGTGATTAGCATACATATTGATATTTAATATGGTATTAATTGCACGGTAACATGTTGAACGCTTACCATCAGAGCAATTCATATCATTGGATTGGTTAATGGCCAAGATTAGTTGGATATGCCCCTCTAGGTCTTTTTATATTGATATAGATGTAGATGCATCAACAGATTTGCCATCGAGCAACTCATGGAAACTTCGGAATGACTGGGTTGAAGATCTGTAGGCGCTTTGACTGGAAAACTACAAAATATGTGTGAATAAATTGAATTCAAATTTGGAAATTTTTATTCCAAATTTTTATTTTTGGATGTAATATTTATATATTTAAATTACTGTTGTGTTAGAATGTTTTTCCATTGTGACTGTGGTAGAAGGATGATTTAATTTTTAATTTTTTAGTACTTTGGATAAAACAAATTGGACAGATATTTAATGTATGCGTGGACATGCCTGGACATGTCCAACAACGTTTGATGTGTTCAAATTCATGCACGGTGTTGGAATGCCCTTAGAGCATCTACAATAGCTAATTCGAACCTTATACGCCCGCGGATGAGTCCGCGGAGAGGTCCGAGTTGTCCCTCTCCACAACCACACTTCTCAAATCTTGATACCCAAATCTATGCAAATCCATGCACGATGATCATACAACACAAATTCATCATACATTCAACAATACAAACATAGTTTAGCCTGAATAAATTCAGTGCATGCTAAAATAAAAATCTAATAGTTCATACATAGATATGTGAGAAACAAATGAATCAATGACTTCAGTAGCCGCGGTCATTGATCATCTTCTTCATGCGGAGGAATCACTTCTTCCCTTCCTCATCCAAGAAGATTACGAACAGATAGATGGACAACTTTATGCTAGTTCATTAAATTGCCAGCCATATGTTTATGTTTTATTGAAGAAATTCTACTAGTTTATTTTCCTATTTTACCTATACTGTGTATATAACAGATAGATGGACATGAAATGCTTTTGATGCTTAGCACTGTTTAGATTCATGAACAGTCTAGAAGATCACGAACGTAGTAAACCACATATGGCTGGCATATCACATACAACATCATTGGCCCTGGAATTTCACAAATGTCGCAAACAACGTGAACCGTGAAAAGGCGAGTTTTTATCTGAACCCTGAAACACATTCACTGCATGCAACATCATTGAGTCGATTTCCTCGTACAAGCGATATATCTTGACCGTGAACAAACCTTCCATCACCAACAAATTAGGATAGGCATGTGTGTAGTTCATGGCCCAGCAAAATCTCTGCAGTTGATGTTGCTATCTAGAGCAGTACAGTTTCCCCACGTACGCCAAAAGATCAACAAAAAACGACTCCAAGTTCCTTCCAGCTAATCAGACCGAGCTAATCAAGCGGCAGCTCCAGCTTGCCGGCGTCGAGGTGCGGGTAGTGCCGGAGCACGACGCGCTTCATTTCCTCGGCGCCGCGCAAGTACGCCGGCAGCGCTTGCTCCGCCACCCGCCGCGTGGACTCCTCCGACCCCAAGAACTGCTGCACCGCCGTCGCCTTGGCGCGCTCTCGCTTTGCCCTCTCCAGCTCCGCCTCCAGTGCCTGCCTCGCCGCCTTCTCCTTCTCCAGCTGCTCCCACAGCGCCAGGTTGTCGCGCTCCAGCGCCACCAGCTTCTCGTCCAGCTCCAGCGCGCAGGTCATGGAGAAGGTCGCGTAGTTCGCGGCCTGAACACGCCGCCGAACGGCACACACAAGACACAAACAATGTGATTCTACTGGAATATCTGTGTCCGGACATACATCTACGGACGAACGAATTGTTTGGAAATGTACCTGGAGCATTGCTATGTAGCTCGACGCCACGACGTCGGAGGGCTTCGACGTCGCGAATTGGAGCTCCCGCGACGGCGTGATGATGCCATCTAGGACCTTCCGCGCGGCCATCCAGTCAGCGCTATCTCCGTCGTGTGTCTCGGGTACGGGCGAGTGCGGTGACCGCGGGTCAAAGCTCGGCGGCGACGGTGGGGCATGCGGGTCAGACACCGGGGCGGCGCAGCCAAGCCCGTCTGTTGCAGTTACCTCCTCCCGTCTCCTCTTCTTTCCGGTCATAGGAAGCGTGTCGCCGTGCGCCTCGCCTTTCACCTGCTCCGTCCCTGCCGCCGGCGCCGCCGTCCTCCCCACTGGCATACTGTCAGTCATTTCGCGGGCAGGTGGATCCATCCCTGGCGCAAAAACAACAGTGAAATACCTTTCGCGGGGAGCATCTCCAACAGTCATTGGACAAGAGGAATCGGGAGTAGAGGGCTTACCTTTGGGAACAGTAGAAGGAGGAGAAGGCGGAGGTGATGCGCCGGCGAGGTTGGAGGAGAAGGCCGCAGCAAGATTTGCCTTACGGAGGTAAGCCCGGAGATCGACCGCGACGCCGTGTACTTCCAGCAGCTTTTTCGCCGACTGCTTCAGCTGGCTCGTTAGCACCGGATCTGCGGGGAAGCGCTTGGACGGGGGCTCGCCCCAAAGCACGGGGCACTGCCACGGCTCCGGCGACGTCAGGAAGAAGAAGCCCCCTTTCCACTCTCTGTCAGACTTGTTGTATTTCAGGCCAGCGAAGAGCACTCCGGCCTCTGCCCTGGAGCCGAACCAGTACCAGCCGCCCTTCCTGGTGACGGTGAGCAGCTTGAAGAAGTGCCGGAACAGCGGCACCGACGGCCGCACGCCGGCCTCGTGGCAGAGCGCGAAGAAACCGACCAGGACGCGCCACCCGTTGGGCGCGAGCTGCCCCGGCGCGAGGCCGAAGTGGGCGAGCGCGTCGCGGAAGAAGGCGTGCAGCGGGAAGCGCACCCCAGCCTCCAGCGCGTGGGCGTACACGCAGACGGCCCCCGGCGGAGGCGCGCTGCACGCGCGCAGGTCGCCGGCGGGGCGCGCGGCGAACTCCCTCGGGACGCCGTGCTTCCTGCAGACGGCGTCGACGTCGGCCTGCGTGACTAGGGACGACGCGATGCGCTCGGCGGCGGGCCCCGAGAGCGCGGCGGAGGCGGCGGCGGCGTCCTCGTCGTCGCTGTCGCTGAGGAGGACGATGGGGGGCGAGGGGGAGGAGGGGCGGGAGGAAGGCATCGCGTTGCGCTTGGTGGCTTCCGCCTCGACGGCGTGCTCGCCCTGCCGAAGGAAAAGCAGAGGTTTTTTTGTCTTTCTACTCCGCTTTGGGTGTACGCATGCACAGCTCTCTCTGATCTGTACGCTTGCATTCATGGCAAATTAAGATATTTCCGAATTTCCCTTTTTTTCTACTGGAATATACTCTCTCCGTAAATCTTTCCCTATCCCTATCCCTATCCCTATATATATATATATATATATACTAATAAAGCAAATAGTGCTTCTGGTCGTACGTCACTAAAATTACCCTTGGAGTTGTAAATAATTACCCACCATGCCACCGGTAAGTGGGAAAAAACGGTTCACTTAAATCGCGGACGGCTTATGTTTATTTAAGATAAGCCCATATCATTCATAACGCGAGGTAGAGTGGCGTGGTGGTATTAGCCTCACGTCTCCATACCTGAGACCCTTGTTCGATTCCTGGTTCTCTCCTTTTCACTTCTTTCTCAAAAAAGTGTGAGCATGCAGATTTTAAATATGCTATTATATTAATCATTTCTAAAATTTTGTTTACGATACAACCTTAATTAATATCTTCTTTACATGTGGTATTTTGGAAATGTCGGTTTACCATTGATATTTATGTTGTTAAATAAATTTGAAACATCTTGAGTATTCAAAAATCATCCAATCTTATGCTTTTTGCGAAACACCACTTATCATGTTGTTTGTTGTGTGGCATCGTGAAAGATTTCAAAGGATTCGCCGATGTTGTAAAGTGTGAGCATGATAGATGGATATTTTTTTCCCGTTGCAACGCACGGGCATGTTTTGCTAGTTAATATAAAAGTGTTTAAATAACTAAAATAGTGATCTAAACACTCTTATATTAGTTTACAGAGGGAGTATGTGTCAAATTATAAAGTTCAAAGTAGAAAAATGTAATAATCCAAGACCTGAGTAGATAAAACATGCATAAAAAACAAAAAAATGCGAACTCGAGGCATCCCAAGTCGGCACTTAGAAGAAATAAGAATGTCGAGGGAGCCTCAAGCTTCGGATCAAGGTGGCGGCGAGTAGACAGGCGCTGCTAGCCACTCGAGCTTTGCTAAGTCCTCATGCATGAAAAAAAACTCCTTATTTGATATATCTAACTCGCATGGAATTGCAATTCGAGTTAATCAGTTCAATGGAGGAAATGTCGAGCCGACAGTGACTCAGAGCTGAGGACGATGTTGCAGTGGCGTTCCTAGCTGAAAGGAGTCAAAGGTTGATGGGCCAGGAGAAGGATGGGGAGGACATGTCGCCTTCGAAAAAAAAGAGATGTAGGTGGTTTAAAAGGATGGTTGAGGGTAAAGACATACAGGCGGGCACATTTGAGTGCCACCTGCCACGTGTAGTGGCAACAGGCGGTTGGGCTGGCATTGCATCATGCAGATAAGAGGAAGGGGGAGACACCTAGCTGGAGGTAGGAGAAAGTACCGACGTTGTCCAATTTCGGTCTAACGGTCAAAAAATTGACTAACGGTAAAAAAGATCCAAACAACTTATAGTGGGTGCCTAAAAGCTCACAAAGTCTGATATATGATCACACCTCCTGTTAATTTCACCAAGTTAAGATATAGATAGAATGATGCGCTCTGCTTTGCTCAACTATAGTCGGGTTCTCCTCATCAATTGGTTGACCGTAAAGAATGTCACCGAAATCCGAATGCAAGGAACAATGCCTAAATAATCAAGTCTGGCCCGACCAAACAAAAGTTGAGTTCTATCATTAATGTCACCAACTAAAAACCAGATCTATTTTTTTTCTTAGCCTAAAGAGAAAAACACTTAGGCATTTCACTTTGAGTTTGGGGAAGTTAGCAAGGTGGAATTCTTTGGGGCGTATTGTAATTTTTCACCGAGGGGGTGGATCGAAGTGTTTGGTGCAAAAACTGGATTGAAGTGTCTGCTATGAAAATTTTACTCCAAACAAAGCACTTCGAGAAAAGGCATGCATATTATTAAACTTTCTCCCAATCTTCTAGATGCAAGAGAATGAAACCTTACAAGATTTATTCAACATTTTACAAAACTGATATACCATATTGAAAGGAAACATAGTATTAAAACTTCACCACATTGCCTTATTTAAGCAACAATAAATAGATAGCATGCCTCTGCCAATTTGCAAGAGAAACCTTTATGCAGCCACTTGATGAGTGAGAAGTGGTATATTATATATGTCCAACATTATGGAGCTAAGAAGTCGCATATCTAACTAGAATGAATTCGTCTTAGCCTTGTTTTTGCGAGAAGTTTGAAAACAGCATTATCACATTGAACAATAATAAGGTGAAGCATGTAAATAATGTTAAAACATGACACCTTCCAAGGCAATGCTGCCCAGATAGGATAGGCAAAAATACACAAGAAAATTGAACCGTTGTTTTTCCTATTATCTAAGAGAGATCGAGACCAAGTAAATGCAACTACATGAAAAATTGAAGGATCATCAACCAATAGTTCACCCTTTTCCTCTTACGTTATCCATATGTGTCTAAGAACGCAAGAATTTATTACAGTGGCTAGCAATTAACATGCTATTTCGCATGATTGTGTAAAAGATAGAGCATGCATCACATGTCTGGATGAAAAACTGGTTCATTATGCAGGTACATCTATACTTGCTAATCTCCTTCAAAATTATGTGTGGCTAGATTGGCCAACGGTGAGGCTATCAGGTGGTTCGCAGTCGCTGACATGTGGGCCTCAATGTTATGGTTTTTAGGGGAGGCCTTATCGCTGGTGCGTGGATTTGTCGGCGATTGTGTTAGTTCTGTCAGCCCACTCCTAACTCTTTTTGACTGAAAAGTCGGCCTGCTGGATGGGTCGTGAACTAGCCGCACAATGGGTGATAGGGCGGGTGTGTAGTTTTTTTAAACACAGTCTGGAGTTGAATTTCGGGAATTTGGCCATTTGGGGGCAGCTGACTTAAGCGGGTGCCCTCAAAAAAGAAAAACCTTAGTTAAGTGGTGCACTAAATGACATGTGGGCCCGGTTGTGGGGTTTTAGCTGGCCGTGTTTATGATTTCTTAAAGAGAGAAGCTGCATGTGTTTACGTTTATCCTTGGGTTGTATGTTTGGTAACCCAGGTCTGATTTTTAATATGCTTTGTCCTCTGCGCAGAAAATTTTATGTGCTCTAGAATGTCTTAGAATTAAATAATTGCCCACAAATTTATGAATTGATGTTTGAATTTTTAAAATGTTCCTGCATTTAAAAATTGTCCCTAATTTTCAAAACATGAATTAATTTTGAAAACGACGCAGGAATGTGTTTACATAGCTATTCCACACGTTACACGCGGAATATGACTTGTCCTAGGCCAGCTCTTCGATGGTCGATGGTTTTTAGGGTTTGTTCTTTTGCTGGAGCTTTGTTCAGGGGAGGAAGTATATATGCGCTTGGCTGAATACTAAAATAAAAAGTAAGACACACAAACACGGAAAATTCGAATCTGAGCCCGAGCTCATCTGCACCTGCGCTCACGAAAAAAATCAAAATAAATACTAGAAAAATTCAAACAATTTCAAAAAAAATTGGGTGGTGGACAATTTGATGCGTGAGGTACGCTCCAATTTTCAAAACATTTGGACTTCTGTGCAGCTCTCAGCAAAAAAGACAAATCGGAGATCTGTAAAAATGTATACTGTTTATATACTGTTCTGGTCTGATTTGTCTTTTTTGCTGAGAGCTGCGCAGAAGTCCAAATATTTTGAAAATTGAAGCGTACCTCACGCATCAAATTGTCTACCACCCAAATTTTTTTGGAATTTTTTGATTTTTTCAGAATTTTTTACGATTTTTTTTAACCGGGTGCAGATGCACCCGGGCACCGAAACGCCGTTCTCACACAAACACACACTACTCAGCCCATCACTGAAGCTCACATCATCTAAAATCGCATACAAACTACTCGCTCATGGCCGGGCGCAGCGGAGCGCGCCACTTTGTCTAGTTAGCAATACCTGCAGCCACATGAGCAATTTCTTATGCAAAGATAATTATCTATTAAGCAGGCGATCCAATATAGTTGTTCTTTTAATCAAAAAAACTGATC
This sequence comes from Triticum dicoccoides, assembly GCF_002162155.2. NCBI lineage: Eukaryota > Viridiplantae > Streptophyta > Magnoliopsida > Poales > Poaceae > Triticum > Triticum dicoccoides. The sequence goes on from NC_041392.1 coordinate 97,004,890, forward strand.
CGGTATACTTTTCATTTGTAAATATACTATGGGGCGTTGGGAATCCTATATCCTATATATGTAAGAGCATCTACAACCACGATTGCCTAATACCGATCCCCAAACGTCAGCGGACATGCCTGGTAAGTGACTGGGCATGTTTGTTTTGGCCCTCCATTTATGCATACATGCAACTGTGTCCCCTGCATTCTCCTCATATTCTCTGGTCAAATGTATGGGATTAGTGTGGATGGAGAGAGAAAGAGAAAAGAAAGAATAACAAAAGAGCAAAAGTGGTCCAGGGTGGGCAAAATCCTACGTGGAGGGCTTCCTGGACATCCCCGGACATCTCCTCATATTTGGTATAGATATGGAGATTTCCGGACAGCCCGGTCATAGTGGGGGTCCGTTGGGGTACATTTTTCCTTCTCTCTCCTATCCGGACAGTAATCATGATATCCAATTAGACATTTTGGGTGTCAGTTGTGGACGCTCTAACAGAGTTAATCCCCACTAACTCTATTGATTTCAACATCGAGCATGCCCACCTCAACAATACCGCCACATCATTTTTTGTCGCATGCATCCTCCACATCATTATTATTATTTTAATTTTAACCACTAAATAAATCTCCTACTTTGAGTTAATTGCAATTATAGGGGGTAAAGTATCCCTTCGCCCACCCCAATACATCTTTTTATCTCTAGAATAGTTTTGAACTATTGGCAAGGATCACAATTTTATTGTTTAATTTTGTCACTATGTACTATGCGGTAATATGTCCATTTTGGCCACCCGTCAAATATTCTGTATTTTAATTGTCCTGCATCGTCGCATTTTGCTGATTGTTTCTACCTGCATCATTTGTTTCCTAGGTTGTAGAAATCGCATGCCATTTTGTCGAAAAGCCTCATTAACTATTTTTCATGTATTAGAGTCATGTTATATTATGCTATCATAAAAAAACACTATAACAACACAATTGGCTCAGTCCAATGGAGCTTCTATGGTGTTCCGTCGTCCGAAACAATTATTCTATGATGATTAGACAAATATTATTTGTGATCAGCAACTATTACCAGACAATATTATTACTTTAGCAATGTATTTTACAAATAGGTCGCGTGTTGATTGCTAACTTTGGCGTCCATGATTTGATTGTTGACTTTTTTCCACTAGCACTGGCTGGATATCACTTTTTATCTAGAGGTGTTAGGTAGAAGAACAATATATGTAAATCATAAGGCACATTCAGTATTTTGTTTCAAATAAAAATCACAAATATTAAACTTCATTATGTTGCTTTACTAAAGTTATTATAAGAGTGTTGATTACTACAAAAACATACTTTTAGCAAGGTCGTCTGTGAAAAGCATAGGGTATCATGTAGTATAAGGAAACCACGAACTTTCAAATACATGAAAGAGTGGGCATGTCACTGTAACTTTCAGTTTTATTACATGTTTTTATAGGGCTAATATTTAAGAAAAGAGGTTGTGTGATTACCAATATTCAGATGGTGATATGCTCATATGTTACCTCATTTCATCACTAATACGTGATTATAGTTGCTATAAAGTGGAATTTCTTATTATTGCCAAGACGAAATATATTCTTTTTGGAATATAGTGTGAAACTGTTGACGGTAAGTACATGGTATCATCCTTTCATGACATACTACTCAAGTTAGGTTGAAGTACAACCAACGAAGGCTATCAAGCAACCCACAAAGGCTATCAAGCAACCGACACAAATCTACTCATCATGGACTTTTTTTTCTCCTTTTATCATGTGGGTCCCAAGTGTAACCGAGAGAGAGAACAGTGGTCCTGATTAATTCTTTTTAATTATTTTGTTTTGTTTTCAAGGCCAGATCCCACGTGTAAGTCGCATAGCCCCTTTACCAGGTACCTGGGGCAGTTTGGTCCAGAGTAACGACCAAAGGCCTTTGACCAAACGGAATCTTGACGGAAGGGCATCCGGACAGCCTCAGAGGAAAGTAAAGGAAAAACTGAGCAAACTCGAAAAGTAAGGGCAAAACCAGTGTGTAGGAACCAACTGAGGTCAATTGTCTCAGTCCAATGGAGCTTCTATGGTGTTTCCTCGTCCGAAACAATTATTCTATGATGATTAGACAAATATTATTTGTGATGAACAACTATTACCAGACAATATTATTACTTTAGCGGTGTATTTTACAAATAGGTCGCGTGTTGATTGCTAACTTTGGCACCAGTGATTTGATTGTTGAGTTTTTTCCACTAGCGGTGCCTGGATATCACTTTTTACCTAGAGGTGTTAGAACAATATATGTAAATCATAAGGCACATTCATTATTTTGTTTCGAATAAAAATTACAATTATTAAACTTCATTATGTTGCTTTACTAAAGTTATTTGAAGAGTGTTGATTACTATAAAAACATACTTTCTGCAAGGTCGTCTCTGAAAAGCATAGGGTTTCATCTAGTATAAGGAAAGCACGAACTTTCAAATACATGAAAGAGCGGGCATGTCACTATAACTTTCAGTTCTAATACATGTTTTTATAGGGCTAACATTAAGAAAAGAGGTTGTGTGATTACCAATATTGAGATGGTGATATGCTCATATGTTAGCTCATTTCATCACTAACACGTGATTATAGTTGCTATAAAGTGGATTTTCTTATTATTGCCAAGAGGAAATATATTATTTTTGGAATATAGTGTGAAACCGTTGATGGTAAGTACAGGGTATCATCCTTTCATGACATACTACTCATGTTAGGTTGAAGTACAGCCCATGAAGGCTATCAAGCAACCCACAAAGGCTATCAAGCAATCAACACAAATCTACTCACCATGGATTTTTTTTCCTTTTATCATGTGGGTCCCAAGCGTAACTGAGAGAGAGAACGGTGGTCCTGATTAATTCTTTTTAATTATTTTGTTCTGTTTTCAAGGCCAGATCCCACGTGTAAGTCGCATAGCCCCTTTGCCAGGTACCTGGGGCAGTTTGGTCCAAAGTAACGATCAAATGTCTTTGATAGGAAGGAATCTTGATAGAAGGGCATCCGGACGGCCTCAGAGGAAAGTAAGGAAAAAACTGAGCAAACTCGAAAAGTAAGAGCAAAATCAGTGTGTAGAAACAACTGAGGGCAATTGTCCCAACTATTTGTATGTGGTCCGATAGTTTGGTTCTTAATTTATTTTTATCATTTTAGTGTTATAATTTGCTAGATTGTACTCCCTCCGTCCCAAAATAAGTGACTCAAGTTTGTACTAACTTTGTACTAATCTTAATACAATGTTGAGTCACTTATTTTGAGACGGAGGGAGAATGAGATTGTACAAACAATCAGAGGTAGAGCTAAGCACATACCAAGGAGGGGGGAAGCCTTCGATAAATTGTGAAGGATTTTTTGGTGAGTTAGATTGGATTTTTTTAGCAAGCTCCGCCATCGCATACAATAGTTAGTTCATGCCCTAAATCCTTAGTGAACTCATTAGCAAAATTTCATGTCTCCGTCACCGACACTCCAGTCAAGGATGACGAAGAAAACTAACACGGGCAAGAAGACGGGCATTTTTGTCACGCAATTCAGGCATGGCAAAAAGGCAGGCGCAAAGGTATCCGCGGGATAGTGGACCGCACTTGCCTGACAATTGCTAGCATTGTGAAGAAGAACATCTCACGATTTGCACTCTCTCTCTCTCTCCCTCTCTCTCTCTCTCTCTCCCCCATTGAGCACGAGCACGCTAACTACGATTCAATACATCGCAACATGCTATTTAGGCTATTGATGTCTATGAGGAGTTGACTGCAATGTGACTAACCCAACGTACAAATATTGTGTTCAAGTGATCCCAACAGATTTTCTCGGCCACCAACATATACATATAGGTATGTATTTGCTTGACTTGAATCCAATAGAAGTCTAGGATGACCCCATCGAATAATGTAATGCGGATAACCAAACAAGAGGCCCAAAACCCCACAATCAAATTACTTTACGCACATGCTTAAATTATGACTTGGTTAGTCACGTAAGTTTTTCTAGCAACATTAGTCACTTACGTTGTTGTATAGAGACAACAGCCGCACACCACATATGCCACGTCTCTTCTGAGTTGGTATTTCCAACTAGCATCTCACGTATGTTTGTGTATAGCTCGGCCGACGGACGCCAGGGGCAAGCAAATCGCTGCAGATCCACAGCGGCAAGCCGACAATTGCAGCTCAAAATTTGAGATGATTAATATTATCACATCTCCTTACACTAGTAGAAAAGGGGGTTTTGGTCCAGGCCGGGTAAGGCCAACTCCACCGCGTGACCCCAAACGGACGTCCGTTTTATCCGGTTTTTGTCCCTTTGGGTAGGGATTTGGGGTCCTGTCCGGGCCTGTCCTGGGATGCGGTGGTCGTGCGCCCAGCGCGCGGCCGCATCCTTTTGCCCCATCCTGTCCGCGTCTATTTAAAAAAAACGTTTCAAATGCCAAGCCCCAGTTCACGACCCGAGTTCATCACGCCGGCAACAAAGCCAGCGGCCTACACGACCATCTCCGGCAACACAGCCAGCGGCCGGCAACACAGCCAGCCTCCAAAATGAATAGTTGTCCTCGCCGGCAACACAGCCAGCGGCCGGCGGGGCGTGGTGTGGACGGCGCGAACAAGCCACGTCCGGCGACGCCGAGAAACGGGTCTGGCCGTCGTGCCTGGGTGGAGGAAAGCCGGGCGACATGGGCGCGACGCGCGGCGTCGGCGACGGGCAGTGCGTAGGCCGGGCGGCCGATGAGCCTGTGCTCGTCGGGCCGACGGCCGCTGCATGGAACCCCGCCGGACGGCCCATGTCAAGCATGAGGATGGCGTGCGCTTTGTTGACGAGGTCCTCCTTCTCGTCGGCAGCGGCCTTGCGCCACGCGGCCTCCAGCTCCTCGCGCTGGGCGGCGAACTTGGCCGCGGCGGCATTCATCTTGACGGCCGCTCTCCGTTCCCTCCTCTTCGCCAATTCCGCGTCCAACTTGGCGATCTCCTCCGGCGTGTACTCCGACCGCGGCTTCCTTGGCGCCTTCTTCTTCACCTTTGTGGTCGAGTCGACGGCCAGGCCGCCGGAACTCGGCGGGGCGTTGGCCATGGACGGGAGAGAGAGGGGGGCGGCGGGAGGGACGTGGGAGGGTTTGGGGGAAATGGCGCCAAATGGTCGTCGGGGTTTTTTGATTTCTTCCAACGACAGGCGGGCCAGGGGAGGACAAGCGCGCGCATCCCGCCCGTCCGCGCGCTGTCCGCTTCACCCCAAAACCGGCGCAAGTTTGGGCCGGGGATGGGTCGAAAGCGGACACAAAGCGGACAAAAGTCCGTTTGCTCCCGCACGCTGGTCCGCCTTTTTTGTCCCTTTTACCCCAAACGAACGGGGCCGGAAAGGATAGGGTCGCGCGGTGGGGTTGGCCTAAGCCCATTAGTCCTGGTTCAGTCTAGAACCGGGACCAATGGGTGCATTTATCCCGGTTCATGCGGCTAAGGCATTAGTCCCGGTTCACCTGGGCCCTTTAGTCCTGGTTCGTGCCACGAACCGGGACTAAAGGGTGCGATGCCCATTAGTCCCGGTTGGTGGCACCAACCGGGACTAAAGGTCTAAGGCACCAACCGGGACTAAAGGTCTAACCTTTAGACCTTTAGTCCCGGTTGGTGCCACCAACCGGGACTAATGGGCTTTGAGGCATTAGTACCGGTTCATGGCACGAATCGGTACTAAAGGTCCCATTTTCAAACTCTCCCCCCCGTGGACCGCCTTTTTAGTTTAAAAAAAACAAAAGAAAATGATGGAAATGTCAAAAAAATAAAATGAAATAAGTTTCCCATGTGATATGTGGTCTAGTTGTTGGGAAAATTTACAAATATGAATTTTGACTTTATTTACAAAATCTCTCTGGAATTTGTAAAATGGGCATACCTTTTGCATACGAACTCGGATTAAAAAGTTTTCTATATGAAAAATCATCTACTTGAAAAGTTACATCTGATGGAGACCGCCTATGGCCTGTATGCAAATTTGTAGAATCCTCAGATTCCAAAAGGAAAAAAAATTATGCTCAAATTTCAGTTTTTTTAAATTTTCATTAAATCTGGTCAAACTATGGTCAAACTACTTATTCAAGAAGTATTAGTGTTACTAAATAATTATTCAAGAATATTAGTGTTATTAAATAATTATTTCAGTTTTTTTGAATTTTGGTCAAATCTGGTCAAACTATGGTCAAACTGTGGTCAAACAATGGTCAAACTACTTATTCAAGAACTATTAGTGTTACTAAATAATTATTCAAGAATATTAGTGTTATTAAATAATTATTTCAGTTTTTTTGAAGTTTGGTCAAATCTGGTCAAACTATGGTCAAACTGTGGTCAAACAATGGTCAAACTACTTATTCAAGAAATATTAGTGTTACTAAAAAATTATTGTTATTTAGAACAATAGTTTCAAACTCAAACAGTGAAATGTGTGACTTCATGCTCAAGCTAAACTCCCGAGGGTTAATAGAATTGACATCTTACTATTGTCAGGAAAACAACGAGTGCACACTTGGAAACGAGGGAGAATAGAACCCGGAAGTTAAGCGTGCTCAGGCTGGGGGAGTGGGAGGATGGGTGACCGTCAGGGATGTTAGATGATTTGGAATGATGAGGGGTGATTAGAGATTAAATTGAGCAGTGATGAGGGATGATTAGAGATTAAAGGTTAAAATAATTCAGAAATTTGAAAATAAAAAAACTTTAAAAAAAATCAGAAAATTTACTTTAGTACCGATTGGTGTTACCAACTGAGACTAAAGGTGGACCGGCCACGTGGAGGGCCTTTAGTCCCGGTTCTGGTTTGAACCGGGACTAAAGGGTCGGGGCATTAGTACCGACCCTTTAGTCCCGGTTCAGGACTAAAGGCCCTTACGAACCGGGACAACAGGCCCTTTTTCTATCAGTGTTATGCATGTTCTCCAGCCTAATAGCCTAGTGTGATGATGAATCTTTTTTGCCCATGTTTTCTAATTGTTTTTTCCATGGACTTTGATTGATCTATGATATGGAATGCATTATTAAAAGGGAAATCGGACACCGGATCTTGTAACAACGCAGGCAAGTCAAGGTCATCCATTAGGCTGACCATAATGGGGTAAGGCTGGTCATAGTGCGGAGTAACTTATACTAGTGTCATGCATATGAAAAAGTTATGACACTAGTCTAAATTACTATCTTCATAGTGCAAAGTAACATAGTAGTAGTGCCATAGAGGACTTCATTAATTAGCTTATAGACTCATCTTGCCTTGATAAACGCTATGTTACAGTAACATATTATGTTACCACTTCTCATTAACTACATGTCACATAAGCAAAAAAAATTCGGAGTGCGCTATGTTACTTGCTAAGTTACTCCCACTATGACTAGCCTAACATAACCGGTAGCATGCACTTGGAACAAGCAAACATGCTTATGTGGCACATAATTAAATAAGAGAGAGGGGGTTAGAGTAGCATAGGTAGATACCGTATCATGTTAAATTTTATGCTATTTTGTGTCATGCATGACAATAAATATGACCATCTATGATACTCCTTTCGGTCCTTTTTACTCTGCATATTAGGTTTGTCTGAAGTCAATCTCATCCAACTTTGACCAAGTTTATACAAAAAATTATTAACATTCACATAACAACACATTTATTATTAGATTCATCTCGGAATATATTTTCATATTATATTTATTAGATGTTATAAATGTTAATATTTTCTAATATAAATTTGGTCAAACTTAACAAACTTTGACTTCACAAAAAGCTAATGTGCGGAGTAAAAAGGACCTGCGCGTATATCTAAGTTGTCAATTTTATCATCCTAATATGAACTATATAACATAAAAATTATAGCGTTTGAAAATAAAACATCTAAAGTTTACATTGGTATATTTTTTATAATATATGACTTGTATTAGGTTGGTCAAATTGACGATCTAGGAATACGCGCACGCCCTGTAAACTGAGAGAAAGGGAGTATGCATTATAAAAATGGTATCATATGCATGATATTAGTATATGTTACTCCCCATTATAAATAGCCTTAGATGTAGGCAAAGTGCATCAAATGTCATCGCACCTACTTGTCAAGCCCGGTGTGCTTGGGGATTTTCTCCGCCCCTGGTGGTACCCCGTTAAATCCCGCCGCCGCCATGTACGACAGTACTGAAAAGGCCATATTCACCCGCAAAAAAAAGACCATATCCGGGGCAAAAATTTTGAATCAGGGTTAAATGTTTAGCACTTGGACCAAAAGTGATGTTGAAGAAAAAGGTCAAACCCGTTTCCCTGATCCCAGCCGGGCAGCGCGCGTGTCTCGTCTCCTTCCTTCACACGCGCGGAGCTGCTCCGTCGCCTCACGCGGTGCTCAAATACTGTATTGAGGTAAATACACTAAAGTCATAGAACTTGCACGCAATGTTTAGGTTAGTGCATAAACTTTTAAAATACGTGTTTCTGGTCATCTAACTCGTCATCTCGTGCATATACGATGCTTCCAACCGTATCCCTACGAGTGCCAACGTGGCAGGGCCACCATCAGTGGCTGAGGCTGTTTTTTTTAAGAAAGGACCCATACATTCTATTTATTTTTACACAAACAATCCTCAAATAAAATGAAAGAAGCTGCAGCGCATGATGGGATTCAAACCGATGAGCTAGCACGATCCGCCTAGCGTAGAGAGCGACTAGACCAACTAACAGTTGACGCTTCCTCAAAAAAGAAAATCTAACAGTTGACACTAAAATGCACAGTTAAAGCTATTTAACACGTACTGCATAAAAAAATAGAAATTAAAACAACAAAAGGGTTTGCTGAAAAGGGAAAGCCCCAGTTTGGTACTATGGCATCGTGTACAAGTGCCAACCATCAGGCCACACCGACACTTAGTAACACAAACAAATTTTATCTTGTATATTGTTTTTTCTATGTAAGATAGATTTGATTTTAGTTTATCAGTGATAAATAGAGATAAAAATGATAAAAGTGTTATGTATTGTATAGTATAAAATTTATGTATTCCAATGGCAGTGAGCTATGTTTAATTCTTTTACGCAAAGATAGATCTTTTTTTGCACATAGTACCTAACTTTAAATATATATTCCCGCAAAAAATAGTGCAGAATGAATGAATGCAAATTCTTTTGGACAAACCAACGAAAATTTTGGTTGAATTTGATTTTTCAAAATTATAAAATCTGGATAAAGGAAATAAAATGTAGAATGAATATACGTAAATTCTTTTGGACAAATCAACAAAAAATTTGTTTGAATTCGAATAATTCTAAATTTAAATATTTATATAAAAGGAAATATAGTGCACAGTGAATGTACGTATGTTTTCGGACAAATAAACTCAATTTATGTTTGAATTCGAATAAATGTAAATTTAAAAATCTAGATAAAAGAACGTACAGTGCAGAATGGATGTACATAAATTATTCTGGACAAATCAAATATTTTTTGTTTGAATTCAAAAAAAATTAATCTAGATAAAAGAAAATATAGTGTAGAATGAATGTACATCCTCGAGTCCGAGGTTGAACTTTTTCATAATAGTAGTCCAAGTAACTTTGGTTTTAGTAATGAAAAAATTTGGACAAATCAACGAAAATTTTGTCTGAATTCAAATAATTTTAAATTAATAATCTAGATAAGAGAAAACATAGTTCAGAATGTGTACTTTTACTCTTTGATATATATCTTAGGAGTCTTAAATAGGGTGCTATCTAAAAAAGTGCATGCGGATTACCACCATCTCAGCCACTGACAGTGGGCCCCTCCATGTGACATGTATAGGGATACGATTGGATACCGTAGAAAGCACCGTATATGAACAAGAGGACAAGTTAGATGACCAAAAACACGTATTTTACAAGTTTATGCGTGCAAGTTCTTTGACTTCTAGTTAATTTACCTCTTTCTCCTTCGACCCGGACGACATCGTAGCACTGCACGCTCGGGTCAATCACCATGTCGTGTCAAGATAAAGTCTCGTACGTGCTCTTTCACATTTGTACGCTCGGCAAAAGTACTGTATTCCGTTTCTTTTGTTGCGCATATGACTCGTCGGTCTCTCTTCCCACAGACAACTCGATCAGCAGCAAATTTTTTGCTCCTAGGGTAGAGCAGTGGCACCTCGATCGGACACGACCTTGCACACACATCACGGATCACTGTTGCCCTGGTGTCCGCACAATCGCCACGCATGAACACACGTCTACATGCAGATGCATACAAGACGCATACACATACCCACTTGCTTGAATCCACAAGCAAGCAGACATGGACACACGCCTACGAGCAGGAGCTGGGCTACAGGCTACGGCTACATATAAAGGAAAAGCCGTGATGAAGGCCGCTGCAGCATGGCAGGAACGACGCGAGCAGGCAGCCTTCGGGACGAAGCTATCGCAAGCATTGCCGTCCTTTGGCCCGCGCCAGGCCTGTGACACTCTCAGAGCGAGAGCCGAGAGTAGGCTGAGGATCATGTGCCATTGGACAGCCTTTCGTCCGGCCATGACGTTTGGATGCCGGGGCCATTATTCAGGCTCCAAAACTGCTCTCCTCATCACCATCGTCTTTCTCCCTAGTCATAGTGAAGAGTAACTTAGATTAGTGTCATGCATATGACAGTGGTCTATATTACTATCCTTATAGTACAAAATGTCATATAGATAGTAACATATATAGTTGTATTTACTGGCTTGTAGACTCATTTTTTTTTTGAAAAACGCTATGTGATGGTAACATAATATGTTACTCCAAACACCTTTCTTCTCATTAACTAGTTGTCACATAAACAAACTTGTCTCGAGATATGTTATGTTACTCCCACTATGACCAGCCTCATAAGTTCATGTCCCGTGTGTCTTCACTTCTTCACTCGCCGACCCCCTCTGTTCCTTCAACGCTCCCACCCCATGTCTCATGAGAAGCACTACCAGCCTATAGTAGTCAACCAACACGCTACATGGATCAAAGGGGAAATATCTGGTGCGCTCGTTCATTACATGCGCCCAAGCTGAGCTCCTGTTTTTAAAAACCCATTTAAATGTTTTATTGTTTGCGGATTTTCATAAAAGATGTGTATTCAATCCTAAAAATCGTATCCGAATTACACGTCAAGAAAAATTAGAGCCAAATCCAGATGTTTGCAGTGTCGTTTTTTGCTTTTGTATTTTTCATGACACCATTAGTGCTAGATTTTTTTTAACACGGCATAGATGCATACGAACATAGATTCACCATTATGGACGACGCACAGACATCCTACCCCTATGAGCATATCCAAGAAACTAGGCTGGCTCGTCATTTTAAGATTGATGAAGTCTTCACCGACGTCTTCGAAGTAGACAAGAATGTCATATTTCACAAAAACTTCCTGAAGGCCTGAAATAACTTAAGAAAAATGCAAGCATTGGCGTCAAGTCCAGGGCTTCAACTTGAATAGACTGGGATACCACTTCATCCCTACCATCTAAACACAAATTGGTTCACAATGTCCGATTTTCTTGACAACGCTCAACATGAAGTTTTCATTTTCTTTCTCCATGTGTGAAATGAATTTTGATCTGAAGTTTGTAGGCGTCGCAAACAGATGTCTTATGACATCCATGAAATGTTTCAGAATTTTCTGAAACATTTAAATTATACTTTTTTAGTGCAGGAGGATGGTGGCTTGTGATGAATGAGGGCATTGGATACTCACCCTCTCATGGATTAGAACCGACACATAATTTACATGTTCGCACGCGCACAAGTTACATGAAGCAACCAACACAAATGCAATGGAGAGGAAACACAATGGATGTGTGCGTGTGTGAGTGTGACACGACTCATTAGTAATGGCGCATTGTAAACGAAGGCAACATTGTCGATTCTGGCACGGGCAATACAAGGGGGTGACACTCCCTGGCAGCTCCGAGTAAATGGTACACCTTGCTTTCATAGGCAATACTCGAGGAGTATTCAAAAACTTTATGCATGTGCTTTTTTTGAGGAATACATATGTTACTTTGTCCCTTACTCCCTCATTTGAGTAAAGAATTTTGGAAAAATGTCCACGGTGAAAAATAAGACTGTCAATTGATGCATAGACGGACGCTTTACAAGGAGAGTAGTAAGCTAAATGTCGAATTCTGAGACTCTTTTCTCCTAAGAAAATTCAAGTGGAGTCCAAGTAGTGCCAAACTGGAACGAAAGTGTCATTCTGCTGGCGAGCTCAAATGCTCCCTCCTGAATAGTAAAATCAAAATAAATAAGAATCACATTAAAAAAATTGTCCAGAACACTAACGAATTTTCTATATACATGCAAATTTCTTGTTGAGTATTTGTTAGAACATTCTTCACAGATTTTATTTTTTTTGGATTGAATATTTAACTTCTCAACCATCCTCATGCAATTTTTTTTTGTCCAGAACACTAACGAATTTTCTATATGAATGTTTATTGAGTATTTGTTAGTGTTTATGAGGGAGCATTTGAGTTTGGGAGCAGAAACTCCATATCCCAAACTAGAATACTTCTTTTTTTTCCCTCATGGTTTGTTTCAATTCAAAAGATGAACTGAGACGACGAAATTAACATAAGATTTTTTAAAACCGCCAGAAATGACAATTTAGAGAAAGACACTGAGAAATTTGAATGGTGATACCACTTAATCACCCCATAGGTCACTGAATATCAGACAACGAGTCTCGTAGCAAGGAAACAGATCACTCGTGTGTTTGGTAGGGTGCATGAGAGCAAAAATTTCCTTCTCGGCCCATTTTTGGGTGTTTCGTAGAATGCATGAAGGGTGCATGAGGCCACACTAGTTTAATACAATACACTAGAAGGGTATGCATGAAAATAGGTGCTGAGATGAGAATGCACAAAGAGTGAACAACTATGATGAAATAATAATGCAACCAATGAAGCAAACACACACAGAGTAGCGGAAGCAAGAAAAAGATCCGCGGTGCGCCTCATGTCCTCCGTCTCGCTCTCCTGCTGTCCTTCCAGCGCTCGAAACTCCTCTGGGTGAGTCCATTCTTCGGGGCTGATCCAAACAGGCACCAAGACAGACGGGCAAGCCAAATTTTTGATAGGGTCGGCATTGGTCCAAACAGCCCCTGTCACTTTTGTACACTCGGCCAAGTATTTCTTTTCTTTTGTTGCGCACATGACTCGTCGGTCTCTTTTCCCACAGACAAGTCGATCAGCAGCAAATCTCTGGCCCCTGCAACTCGTTCTCGACAGTCCCTAGGGTAGAGTTTAGAGTAGAGCGGTGGCACCTCGGACACCACCTTGCACACACCTCACGTATTATCAGGCCAACTCCACAGCGTGACCTTATCCTGTCCGGCCTCATCTGTTTAGAGTAAAAGGAACAAAAAAGGCGGTCCAGCGCGCGGGAGCAAACGGACTTTTGTCCGTTTTGTGTCCGCTTTTGACCCATCCGCGGCCCAAGTTTACGCCGTTTTTGGGGTGAAACGGACACCACGCGGATACGCGGGTCGTCTGCGCGTGTCCTTCCCTGGCACGCCCGTCAGTGGCACAAGACGGGCCTTTTTCTATCCGCCCCCTCCCTCCCTCCGGCCGCATCCCCTCCACTCTTCCCCACTCTTTCAGTCGCTGCCGCCGCCGCCGCTGCTGCCATTGCAGCCGTGCAGTTTGGACGCGAGCTCGCCCAACCCCTTCCCCTCGGGCCGCCGAGCTACCCAACCACGGCCACCTGGTTTGCGCACCCGCCGGCCGGTTTTGGGGCGGATCCGGTCGGTTTTGAGCTCGGCCGGCTGTGGGAGGCCGGGCCGCGCCATGGACTGGCCGGGCACCTCGCCGGAAGGCCCTGGCAGGGCCGCAAGGCCGCATGCAGGCAGTGGCTCCTCCTCTAGCCGCTCGGATCTGCACCGTCGGCGGTCCGTCGACAGATACACGAACGGCGGTCGGCCGGGCTCGGTGCTTGCCCTAAAGCTCGCCGGTGCACCGTTGCCACTCATTAAGTGCGATCACTGCCCAAGGATGGTCGTGCGCCGCGTGTCTAAAATGCCGGAACATCCCGGATGGGTGTTCATCAAGTGCTTAAGCGATGGGGTATGTGCTTTTTTTAGCTTCGGTTTGTGCTCTAGATTTAACTAGTTGTGCTAATTTCAAATTTTGTTGTGTAGAACGGATGCAAGTTTTGGTATTGGGAAGAAGAGTACATCGATATATTGGTAGAGCAAAATTTAGTACATGTTCGTGCACTTTTAGCTAGCATAGAGGCTGTAAATGAGACAAGTGCACTTGATGCTAGATTAGAGGCTAGACACAAGACTAGGTGTGAGGAGAAAGCAACATCGACTTCCGGCTTGAAGAAGAAAGGAGGATGCCAGATCGAGCCTTCTGGCTTGAAGAAGAAAGGAGGATGCCAGATCGACCCTCCTCCACAGATCAACAACGAGTGCATTGAGAAAGCCCTAACCCAATTCAAGGGAGTAGTTATGGAAATTGAGTATCTTCTAAAATGTATTCTTTTGGTTCTTGTTTTCTTTGGTCTTGCTTTACTAGTTAAAATGTGATGATGCATTTTTCATGTAATAAAAATGAATGATGAAATAAAGTTAAGGACTTACAAAGAAATAATACGTGGACAAGATGCGGCCGGGATGCGTCCGCGCGGTGGGCGCACGGCCACCGCATTCCAGAACAGGCCCGGATATGACCTCAAATTCCTACTCAAAGGGACAAAAATAGAATAAAACGGACGTTCGTTTGAGGCCGCGCGGTGGAGTTGGCCTTGCCTACATCTACATGCATACAAGCGCATGCGCATACAAATAGTACCCTTCTTTTGCGTGAATCAACCAGCAGACATGCCTAGCAGAACGAGCTGGGCTACGGGCTACGGCCAGAGTCTACATCAGTCGGGTGCAAAAAGGGGCAAAGCCAGTAAATGTGACGCATGCCGCTGCAGCAGGGTACGAGTGGGCAGCCTTCGAGACGAAGATATTGCCAGCATTGCCGTCGATCGGGTACGGCTGACCTGAGGATCATGTGCCATTCAGCCATTGGCCAGCCTTTCGTCGGGCCATGACGTTTGGATGGCAGGGCCATTATTCAGGCTCGGGAAGTGCTCCCCTCCTCGCCTCCTCACCATTGTGTTTTTTCTCTTGCGAGGTCCTCACCATTGTATTTCTTCTCAGAAGTTCATGCCTCGTGCCCTCACTTCAGCTGTGTTCGGAAATACACCGCTCCGTCATCAAGGAGGGGAGCGCGCGGAGTGCACTGTTTGCCGCTCTCCGTATTTCTACGGTATGCCGCTCTGCTCCGCGGCGGAGTGACGGAGCGGAGTGACTCCGAACGGAGCCTTCGTCACCGACCCCCGCTGTGTTCAACGCTCCCACCCATGTCTCCTGAGAAGCACTACTGCATGGATATCTCGTTCATTACATGCTCCCAAGCTGAGCTCCTGTATTAAAAAAATCGATTTAAATGTTTCACAAATGTTTTTATTATTTTGTGGATTTTTACTACAATCCGAAAAATCATATCCGAATTTGACTAAACGTACATTGCTAGAAGGCCTGAAAAATGCAAGCGGAGGTGTCAACTCTAGGACTTCAACTCTGATGGACTGAATATACCATTGTCCTCCTAATCCAATCACATGTAGGGTCACAATGTTGAATTTTCTTGACAATGGTCTAGTATGGATTTCTCTTCCTTTTTCTTCATGTGTGAAATGAATTTTGATCTCAAGTTTCTAAGGGTTGCAGACATATGTCTTGCGACATCCATGCAATGTTTCAGAATTTTCCGAAATATTTAAATTGATTTATTTAATGCAGGAGGATGGTTGCTTGTGATGAACGGGAGCATTTGATACTCGTCCTCTGATGGATCGAACCGACACATAATTTGCATGTAAGCACGCACGTTGTGTGTGTGTGACTTGACTTGTTAGTAATGGCGTGTCGTAGATGAAGGCAGCATTGTCGATTCTGGCACGGGCAATACAAGGGGGTGACACTCCCTGGCATAATTGAGGAATATTCAAAAACTTTAGGCATGTGTCTTTTTTTAGAAAAAGAAAACAAACATACCTTTTTTTTGAGGAATGCATATGTTACTTTGTCCCTTACTCCCTCACTTGAGTAATGCACTTTGGAAAAACGTCGACGGTGAAAAATAATACTTCCTCCTTCCATCTATATAAGGCCTAACCGCAAATTTCATTTTTCCATCTATACAAGGCCAAACGAGCTAACCAATGCATCTCCCACTGTATAGATGGAAGGAGGGAATAGGTCGTCGGAAGTGGATTAAGAGCACTCGGCGACGCAGCCCTCTGGAATCACCGCCGCTCACCTACTAGCTCGGGATCAGCGCCACCTTTTACAAAATGTTTTGTTCGTGTGAATACAAATCCAACGCGTAGAAACAAACAGTTCATACCTGTGCTTATAATGACGGATGGAAAGCGTGTGAGGTTTGGTTGTGTAAGGTGGTAATAAATGACTGTGCACTCATTTAATATGTCTGCAATTTCGTGGACAAAAAACTTGGTGGTCTTTTGGTTTGTGGGATTTGACATGGTAAAAGGTGTGTTGAGGTAAAATAGTGCACGAGAGAGGGTTGGAAATTGACGTGGCTGCAGTAAAAATGTCCGGTGTACGTGGTAGGATTTCGTACGACCATGTGCATGGAAGGGTCATATGAAAAAACCTAATGAATATCATCATTGGTGGCTAGATTGATGAAAACATTATTAAGATTAGCAATAATAGAGATTACATAGTATTTGTTGGTGAGGGAGTCCTGGATTAGGGGGTGTTCGGGTAGCCGGACTATACCTTCAGCCGGACTCCTCGACTATGAAGATACAAGATTGAAGACTTCGTCCCGTGTCCGGATGGGACTTTCCTTGGCGTGGAAGGCAAGCTTGGCGATGCGGATATTCAAGATCTTCTACCATTGTAACCGACTCTATGTAACCCTAACCCTATCCGGTGTCTATATAAACCGAAGAGTTGTAGTCCGTAGGCAATCAACTCCATATACAACAATCATACCATAGGCTAGCTTCTAGGGTTTAGCCCCCTTGATCTCGTGGTAGATCTACTCTTGTACTACCCATATCATCAATATTAATCAAGCAGGACGTAGGGTTTTACTTTCATCAAGAGGGCCCGAACCTGGGTAAAACATCGTGTTCCCTGCCTCCTGTTACCATCCGGCCTAGACGCACAGTTCGGGACCCCCTACCCGAGATTCGCCGGTTTTGACACCGACATTGGTGCTTTCATTGAGAGTTCCTCTGTGTCGTCGCCTTTAGGCCCGATGGCTCCTTTGATCATCAACAACGATACGGTCCAGGGTGAGACTTTTCTCCCCGGACAGATCTTCGTCTTCGGCGGCTTCGCTCTGCGGGCCAATTCGCTCGGCCACCTGGAGCAGATTGAAAGCTACGCCCCTGGCCATCAAGTCAGGTTTGGAAGCTTAAACTACACGGCTGACATCCGCGGAGACTTGATCTTCGACGGGTTCGAGCCACGGCCAAGCGCGTCGCACTATCTCGAGGGGCATGATCTAGCTCTGCCTCCGGACAGTGTCCTGGAGGCCGCACACGCATCGGTTCCGGCCCCTAACTCGGAGCCTATTGCGCCAATCGAGGATGAGTGGTTGGACGTCACCTCGGGGGCTGCGATCCCGAAAGCGATTGAGCCGAACGCTAGCCCCGCACTCTGCACGACCTGTGACTCCGAGGACCCGGACTCCTCCCCGGACTCCGAACCCCCCGCGCCCCTGCCAATCGAATCCGATTGGGCGCCGATAATGGAGTTCACCACCGCAGACATCTTTCAGCATTCGCCTTTTGGCGACATCCTGAATTCTCTTAAGTCTCTCTCTTTATCAGGAGAGCGCTGGCCGGACTACAGTTAGCAAGGGTGGGATACGGACGATGAGGAAATTCAAAGCCCACCCACCACCCACTTTGTAGCCACTGTCGATGATGTAACCGACATGCTTGACTTTAGCTCCGAAGACATCGACGGCATGGACGACGATGTAGGAGAACGAACAGGAACCAGCACATGTAGGGCGCTGGAAGGCCACCTCGTCATATGACATATATATAATGGATACTCCAAAAGATGGAGATGGCGATGGAACAGTGGGGGATGACGCCCCCAAGAAACAGCCAAAGCGCCGGCGTCAGCGGCGCCGCTCTAAATCCCGCCAAAGCAAAAACGGTGATTTCGGCACGGGAGATAATACTACCCCGGATAGCGCCGAAGAACACCCACCTCAGCAAGATTCGGCACATGAAGATGGAGAAGCCAGCCCTCATGAGAGAGCGGCAGACCAAGAGGTCGAGGATGATAACTATACGCCTCCCTCCGAAGACGAGGCACGCCT
Organism: Triticum dicoccoides; assembly: GCF_002162155.2. NCBI lineage: Eukaryota > Viridiplantae > Streptophyta > Magnoliopsida > Poales > Poaceae > Triticum > Triticum dicoccoides. The sequence continues at coordinate 97,023,302 of NC_041392.1, forward strand.
CGATGACGACGAATTCGTCATACCATCAGACCCCGCCGAACAAGAGCGTTTTAAACGCAGGCTTTTAGCCACGGCAATCAGCCTCAAGAAAAAGCAGCAACAGCTTAGAGCTGCCCAAGAGTTGCTAGCTGACAGATGGACTGAAGTCCTTGCGGCCGAAGAGTATGAACTCGAATGCCCCTCCAAGAGTTACCCGAAGCGCAGGCCGCTACCCCGATCAGAGGAGGAAGCACCACATCACCAGCGCATGACATGGCAGACCGGCCATCTCGCGGCCGCGACAGAGAGGCCTCTCGGCCCTCCACCAAAGCCATGCCCCGACGCCGCTCAACTAAGGCACGGGAAAATGCGCCCGACCTACGAGACATACTGGAGGATAAGGCAAGACAAACAAGATCGATCTACGGATCGTGCAGGCACCCTACGGCATGTGACAATGATCTTCACGCCGGATACAACAAATCCGGCCGGGCCGAACACAACAGACATAGCTCTTCCGAGCTGCGTCGTGATATAGCCCAGTACAGAGGCGCCGCACACCCGCTATGCTTCACGAATGAAGTAATGGATCATAAAATCCCAGAGGGTTTCAAACCCGTAAACATCGAATCATACGATGGCACAACAGATCCGGCGGTATAGATCGAGGATTATCTCCTTCACATCCACATGGCACGCGGCGATGATCTACACACCATCAAATACCTCCCGCTCAAACTTAAAGGACCGGCCCGACATTGGCTTAACAGCTTGCCAGCAGACTCAATCGGTTCTTGGGAGGACCTGGAAGCCGCATTCCTCGACAACTTCCAGGGCACTTACGTGCGACCGCCGGATGCCGACGACTTAAGCCACATAATTCAGCAGTCAGAGGAATCGGCCAGACAATTCTGGACACGGTTCCTAACAAAGAAAAACCAGATAGTCGACTGTCCGGACGCAGAGGCCCTAGCAACCTTCAAGCATAACATCCGCGATGAGTGGCTTGCCCGGCACCTGGGACATGAAAAGCCAAAATCCATGGCAGCCCTCACGACACTCATGACCCGCTTTTGCGCGGGAGAAGACAGCTGACTAGCTCGCAGTAACAACTTATCAAAGAACCCTGGTAATTCGGATACCAAGGACAAAAGTGGCAGGACACATCGGAATAAGCAAAAATGCCGCGTTAACAGCGACAGCAATGAAGACACGGCAGTCAACGCAGGATTCAAAGGCTATAAATCCGGTCAGTGGAAAAAGCCATTCAAAAAGAATACTCAGGGCCCGTCCAGTTTGGACCGAATACTCGATCGCTTGTGCCAGATACATGGCACCCCCGAAAGGCCAGCCAATCACACTAACAGGGATTGTTGGGTGTTCAAGCAGGCAGGCAAGTTAAGGGCCGAAAACAGAGACAAGGGGCGGCACAGCGACGACGAGGAGCCCAAGCCGCCGAACAACAATGGATAGAAGGGCTTTCCCCCACAAGTGCGGACGGTGAACATGATATACGCAACCCACATTCCCAAGCGGGAGCGGAAGCGTGCGCTACGGGACGTATACGCGATAGAGCCAGTCGCCCCAAAGTTCAACCCATGGCCCCCCTGCCCGATCACTTTTGATCGAAGGGACCATCTCACTAGCATCCGTCATGGCGGCTTTGCCGCATTGGTTCTCGACCCAATCATCGACGGATTTCATCTCACAAGAGTCCTCATGGACGGCGGCAGTAGCCTGAACCTGCTTTATCAGGATACAGTGCGGAAAATGGGCATAGATCCCTCAAGGATTAAGCCCACAACAATGACCTTTAAAGGCGTTATACCAGGTGTAGAAGCCAACTGTACAGGCTCAGTAACACTTGACGTGGTCTTCGGATCCCCGGACAATTTCCGAAGCGAAGAGTTAATCTTCGATATAGTCCCGTTTCGCAGTGGCTATCACGCCCTGCTCGGACGAACCGCATCCGCAAAGTTCAATGCGGTGCCGCACTACGCATATCTCAAGCTCAAGATGCCAGGCCCTCGAGGAGTAATTACGGTCAACGGAAACACCGAACGCTCCCTCCGTACGGAGGAGCATACGGCGGCTCTCGCAGGGGAGGTACAAAGTAGCCTTCTCAGGCAATTCTACAGTCCGGCCATTAAAAAGCCAGACACTGCCAAGCGCGCCCGGAGTAACCCACAGCAGGACCGCCTGGCACACTCTGAGCAAGCGTAGCAATGCGGCCCCAACCCCAGCTTTCGTGACATAGCGAAACCAGTACCTCGCGTACATAACTACGCCCTTGAAATACCATGGGCACAGGGGAAGGGGCACAATAACGGCATGCCCAAAATACGGCTTAAAACGTACTAGGGGCTGCCAGATTCTTTTTTTTAATTTTTTCTTACTTTCAGGACTCCATACTTCGGACGACCTGTTCGGCAATTCGCCTGCCGCACAAACGATGCAAGATCCAGGGAGACAGACAAGCCGTGCCGCATTATGGAACTCCCAAGTGGTCTCTGTTACGAGCGGTATACCTGTTTTAAATACAATTCTGCGGCCTGCCCCTGGTCAGGACATACTGAATAGTCCAATATCTTTTGCTTACCGCACTATTTGCATCGTTCGGCTTTGATAAATAGCCTCTCTATAGACAATGCTTAGCTTCTTGTCTATTTTTTGCATTATCCTCTTTTCACATATATGTTTATTAAATGACATGATTGCACCCGTACACCATGGTACGGCAAACACGCCAAGGGCTTCAGTACCCCTCATTATGGTGTGAGAAGTCCGTACACTTTCACAAGTGCGGCACCCCGAACTTATAGCACTATATGCATCAGCTCCGAATCATGATTTGGGTCAATAGTTGGGTTTGCCCGGCTCCTATGTTTTGGTGCCTTACGTTCCGCTATATCGGCTAAGATAGCACTAGGAGAACCACTGCGATTGTGCCCCGGTTTAGCTGGGTTAAGCACCTCAGTGGAGAAAGTTAAAACTGACTGTCATGATGAGGCGAGAGACCGGTCGTTGTTCGAGAGGTTTTTCGAGTCCCTAAAGACTTATGCCGCTTCGAGCGAGGAGCTGGCTTTGTCCGGCCAAGGCGTGGATAGCGCCCCGAACTCGGTCTTGCGAATTAAGGGCTTCGCCGAAATTTAAAATTATAGAGTTCTATGGCTAAGTGAGAGTGTTCAAGCATTATAGTCTGATTGCCTGGTTCGTTGTGCTGAGCGCCTCCCTTGAAGGACCCAACTATGGGAAAAAGAGCGCTCAGGTTTATCCCGAACACCCCAGCACTAGCGGCATGGGGGCAGAAGCCGACGACTGGCCATCTCTCAATTTTTTGATAAACGGCCGCACAGAAAGTAATATTTTAAATTCAATAAGCATTGCTTAGCGCATATGAACAAGTTTTCAGCGCACAAGATAAACACGAGCGAGTTCATTCAAAAATCACATCCTTGGTACATTCATCCGCCACAAGGCGGGCACCTGCAAGAACATCCTTGTAGTAGTTCTCGGGCTTGCGATGCTCCTTCCCCGGTGGCGGCCCGTCCTTCACAAGCTTCTCATCGTCCAGCTTACCCCAGTGCACCTTCGCACGGGCAAGGGCCCGACGGGCACCTTCGATGCAGACGGAGCGCTTGATGACCTCGAGCCTCAGACAGGCCTCCACCAGCCGCCGCACCAGCCCAAAATAGCTCCCAGGCAGGGCCTCTCCGGGCCACAGCCGAACTATGAGGCCCTTCATGGCCTGTTTGGCCGCCTTGTGGAGCTCGACCAGCTGTTTCAGCTGGTCGCTCAAAGCCACAGGGTGTCCGGCCTCAGAATACTGAGACCAGAACACCTTCTCCGCGGAGCTGCCCTCTTCAGCTCGGTAGAATGCGGCGGCGGCGGATACGCTGCGGGGAAGATCTGCGAATGCCCCTGGAGGGCTCTTGATTCGGGTAAGTAACAAGTAGTTTACTTTTATATTTCTGCTTTGCATAAAGAATGCCTTACCCGCTGCTATCTTCCTCATCTCCTCCAACTCTTGGAGGGCCTTTTGGGCTTTGGCCTTGGCAGACTTGGCAGTCTCAAGGGCCGTCGCGAGCTCGGATGCTTGCGCCTTTGACTCAAGCTCCAAACTCTCATATTTTTTCATAAGAGCCTGAAGCTCTTGCTGTACCTCGCCGACCTGAACCCCAAGTCTGTCTCGCTCGGTGCGCTCCGTGGCCGTTTTCTTTTCGGCCTCAGACAGCGCCTGCTTAAGGGTCGCCACCTCAGTCGTGGCCCCTACAATAAGCAGTACAATCCCGTTATTTTTTCTTTTTGCAATCGCGCCTTTTTATAGGCACTTTTTCTGTAAGGTATTTCTTACCTTCTTTCTCATCGAGCTGCCGCTTGGCAAGGCCGAGCTCTTGCTCGGTCCGCTCGAGGTCCTGCTTCAGGACACCCACCTCCGCAGTCAGTGCGGCGGTGGATAGCAGCGACGCCTGCATACGCATATTGACTCTTTTTGTTAGACTCCTGCGAAACTTAATAGATCCACTATTCGGCTTTTCTTTCCGAACGCCAAACAGAGCATCAGGGGCTACTGTCTATGCGGTAATATTTTTACATATTTTTACTTACCTCGAAGCCTGTTACAAGGCTAGCGCAAGCTTCAGTCAGTCCGCTCTTGGCGGACTGAACCTTCCGGATCATCGTACTCATAATAGTACGGTGCCCCTCGTCGATGGAGGCGCCGTCAAGCACCTCCAGCAGATTGTCCGGCACCTCCGGTTGGACGGAGGCCGCCGGCTTAGAAGGCTTGCTCCTCTTGGAAGGAGTTCGCCTACCGCGGTCCAGAACTGTGGAAGATTCCGGCATGGTGTCTGGCACAAAGCCGGACTTGGAGCCCTGGGGGCCTTATCCCCTTCCCTCCTGGAGTCCGGGAGGTTGCCCTGCGGCTCCTCCAGGACCACCTCCTCCTGCCCCGGAGCTTGTCGCGATGCCACTTCGGCGTCGTCTGCAGTGCGGGGGGAGGCAGCGGGCGGAACTGAGTTCACGTCCGATGAGTCCAGGGAGCCGCCCGACGATTCGTCGAATTCGGCCCGGGGCAGACTGCATAATTACATTCGACATTAAGGAAAGTTGTGCAACAAATCAACATCATGAGTTATTCTGATATCCGAACTTACGATTTCGCCGGACGCTTGGCCCTGTTTGGCCACTCCTCTTTGCCCTCTTCGGCGTTGGGGGCGTAGTCCGGTGGAGGGGTCTTCCTTTTTCTAGACCCCTCGGCCTTCTCCGTTGAGGCGGCCTTCCTCTTCTCTCCTCCCTCCGCTGGGGGGGGAGAGTTTTCTTCTTCCTCCTCCTCGTTTTCGCGGGAGGAGGGCGTCTCGGACTCGTCCGACATCACCATGTTACGGGCACTCTTTCGAGTCCCCGTGGTCTTCTTCTTCTTGGCCTTCTTCTCCGACACCACATAAGGCGCCGGAACCAGCAGCTTCACTAATAGAGCTGGGGCTGGGTCTTCGGGCAGCGGAGCCGGACAGTTAATCGGTCCGGATATCACCCGCCAAGCCTGTCAAAGGTAAGGGAGTTTAGATCCCGCATAGAGTCAAACTATGAAGAAAGCTTAACATCCTGTAAAAGGTGAAGATAGCTCACCTCGCTAGCGTGACACTGCGAGCTGTATCCGCGGTCCTCGGAAGCGGATGCGGGAGCCTCGGCGCCCTTGAATAGCACCTTCTAGGCATCTTCGTACGTCGTGTCGAAGAGCCTGCTAAGGGTTTGGTGCTGCGCCGGGTCGAACTCCCACAGATTAAAATCCCGTTGTTGGCACGGGAGGATCCGGCGGACGAGCATAACCTGGATTACATTAACAAGCCGGATTGGCTTGTTCACCAGGGACTGGATGCATGTTTGTAATCCGGTCACCTTTTTTTCGTCACCCCACGACAGGTCCGTCTCTTTCCAGGACATAAGCCGCGTGGGGGGTCCGGATTGGAACTCGGGGGCTGCGGTCCATTTCGGATCGCGTGGCTCGGTGATGTAAAACCACCCGGATTGCCACCCCTTTAGGGTCTCCACAAAAGAGCCCTCGAACCATAGGACGTTGGCCATCTTGCCCGCCATGGAGCCTCCGCACTCCGCCTGGCTGCCGCGCACCACCTTGGGCTTGACGTTGAAGGTCTTGAGCCAGAGGCCGAAATGAGGGCGGACGCGGAGGAAAGCCTCGCACACGAGATAAACGCCGAGATGTTGAGGATGAAGTTCGGGGCCAGATCATGGAAATCCAGGCCGTAATAGAACATGAGCCCCGGACAAATGGGTGGAGTGGAAAACCCAGTCCGCGAAGGAAGTGGGGGAGAAATACTACCCTCTCATGGGGCCTTGGGGTGGGGAGAAGCTGCCCCTCTTCGGGAAGCCGGTGCGCGATGTCCTTGGACAGGTATCCGGCCTTCCTTAGCTTCTTGATTTTGCCCTCCGTGGCGGAGGAGACCATCCACTTGCCTCCCGCTCCGGACATTGCTGGAGAAGGTTGAGGTGGGAAGTGCGGGCTTGGGCGCTGGAGCTCGGGTGCGCAAGAGATGGATAGGCAAAGGAGGAAGAAGGCGTAGGTAAAAAGGTGGATCCTTGTCCCCTTATATGGGCGGATGCGGTTGTGCGTCCCCACCTGCCTAGTAAAACTCCCTTGCCTCCCAAGCGCCGTGATAAGTGGCACGGTTGGGTTACCCACGTCCGTATTGATGAGAATCCCGTAAAAGGAGGATACACGATCTCTGCTTTGACAAGACGTGCCAAGGAAACCGCCTCGCAAAACATGCTGAGATGAAAAAGTGAAAACGATTCGAGTGAAGGACTTGGCTGTACTGTGATGACGCACTGCGGAATACGTCAGCAGATTTGATTTGTGTTAATATTATTCTCTCTATGGCAATATGTGGAAGCTTATTTTGCAGAGCCGGACACTACTCTTTGTGTTTACAATCTTCTATGAAGGACTTGGAGGAGGAACCCGCCTTGCAATGCCGAAGACAATTTGCGCACCGGACTCGTTGTCTTTGAAGCCTGGTTCAGGGGCTACTGAGGGAGTCCTGGATTAGGGGGTGTTCGGGTAGCCGGACTATACTTTCAGCCGGACTCCTGGACTATGAAGATACAAGATTGAAGACTTCGTCCCGTGTCCGGATGGGACTTTCCTTGGCGTGGAAGGCAATCTTGGCGATGCGGATATTCAAAATCTCCTACTATTGTAACCGACTCTATGTAGTCCTAACCCTATCCGGTGTCTATATAAACCGGAGGGTTGTAGTCCGTAGGCAATCAACTCCATATACAACAATCATACCGTAGGCTAGCTTCTAGGGTTTAGCCTCCTTGATCTCGTGGTAGATCTACTCTTGTACTACCCATATCATCAATATTAATCAAGCAGGACGTAGGGTTTTACCTCCATCAAGAGGGCCCGAACCTGGGTAAAACATCGTGTTCCCTGCCTCCTGTTACCATCCGGCCTAGACGCACAGTTCGGGACCCCCTACCCGAGATCCGCCGGTTTTGACATCGATAGTTGGCCATTGTCTGTCAGTTTATGACAGATGACATTAATGCCCTAGATTAGATACAAATCAATCTAGACTTAACCTTGTGACATGATATAACTATTTTGTAATACTGATGTGGTAACATGGCCTGGATGTGCTGACTAGCAGGGTGATGACGATGCGATGGAATTTCCTGTCTACGGTAACATGAAATGGATTGAAGAGGCAGGTGCATGCATTAACATGAAATAGGTGGTTGGGCGTTGGTAGTTGAGTTCAATCTCTGTGATAAGGACAGAGACTTTGCTCTCCGGGGACAGAAGCGCGTGGACCTCACTTTTGATATACGGAACAGTGAAAAGCGCATACGATCTGAATATGTTATGAATACAGTGGGGCTACTTTAGTGTGTGCAGATCCCAAGACGCCTGCATGGTCAGGATTCCGATGAGCGTCGGCGCCGAGTGCTCCTATGCAATTTCGATAGGTCGCCGCTTTAAAATGAGAATAGTAAACTAAATGTCGAATTTTGAGACTCTTTTCTCTAAAATCCAAGTGGTGTCCAAGTAGTGGCAAACTGGGACGAAATAGATTTAAGAACGTTTTCCTTCACCAAAAATCTCACGTATGTAGACAGTTCATGAATGTTTGTTGACAAAATATATCAGATTTGCTAGATTTGTCACTATTTTTTTACTGTTTATGAGGGAGCATTTGAGTTTGCGAGTAGAAATTCCATGTCCCTTCATGGTTAGTTTCAATACAAAAGACTAATTGAGACGACGAAATTAACATAAGCTTTCTTAAACTGCCAGAGATGACAATTAGTAGGTTTTCTTAGTTTATGGAAAGATATTGAGAAATTTGAATGGTGATACCGCTTAAACACTCCAGAGGTCACTGGATCTTAGACAGCGAGTCTCGTATAGCAAGGAAACGGATCACTCTCCTGCTACCCTCCTGACTACCTCCGCGGCACCTTCGCCTGGGCGAGCTCGCCGTTCGTCTCCTCCAGCTGCATCCGCAGCGCGGCGATCTCCGCCTCCCGCGTCAGCAGCTTCTCCTCCAACTCCAGAGCGTAGTCCAAGGAGAATGACACGTAGTTCGCCGCTTGCGCACAAATAATGTGAGCATGCTCCGGCGAGTGAAGAGCTTGAATTTGACACCGCCTTCTCTGGCATACCTGGAGAATCGCGACATAGCTTGACGCGACAACATCGGATGGCTCGGTCGCCGCAAACACGCGCTGCTGCGGTGGCGCGACCGCACCCTGCAGCAGCTCCCGTGCAGCCTCCCAGTCTGTGCCGTCTCCGTCGGCGAAGTCTCGTGGCTCCCGCAAGATTCCCGGCAGTGGCGAACACACGCTGGTGGGCACCAAGTGGCCACGGGCGGCAGGTGGAGCGTCCGAAGAAGGGGGACGGCCCTCCTCGCCGTTGGCCTCGTCCGGGCTACCTTTCTTCCCGCACAACGGCGATGACCCTGGCTCTGTTTTCACCTTCTTTGCCGATGCCGACGCTTGCCGGGCCATCTTCTCCGCCAGCATGGTTTTCATCATGTCGTAGACGGAGGGATCCATCCCTTCGGAATCGGTAGCAGCAGGAGTATATGAAGGCGGTGGCTGTGGTGACAGCGACTCCGGCACCGGAGATATCATGGCGGCGGAAAGATTGCTGCTGCAGAGATACGCCCCCAGATCAACGGGGGAGCCTCCGTGAGCGCGCAGCAGCTTCGCGGCCAATTTCTTGTCCTCGGCAGAGAGCACGGGGTCCATGAGCGAAATCTTGGACGGCTCGCCCCACTCCACAGAGCAAGGCCAAGGCGCCGGCGACGAGAGGAAGAAGAACGCGTGCTTCCAATCCTTGATCTCATGCGGCAAACCCGTGAAGCGCAGGCCGGAGGTGTCTTTAGATCGGAAATAGTACCAGCCTCTGCGCTTAAGGTTGAGGACGACCAGCCGGAAGAAATGGCGAAAAACAGCCAGCAGCGGCAGCGACACGCCGGCGAGGTGGCAGAGTACCACGAAGCCCGCCATGGTGCGCCAGCCGTTGGGCGCGAGCTGCGTCGGGGCGAGGCCAAGTGGGCGAGCACCTCGCGGAAGAAGGGGTGCAGCGGGACCCGCAACCCGGCCTCCAGCGCGCCCGCGTACACGCAGACGGCGCCCGGCGGCGGGGACGAGCTCGCGCGCAGGTCGCCGGCGGGGCGCGCGGCGTAGCGATCCTTGGGGACGCCGTATTTCTCGCACACCGCGTCGACCTCGTCCTGCGTGCACAGAAACAAGACGTAGTCCTCCGCGTCGGCGCGCCTCGGGGGGACGACGGCAGCGGCGTCATAGTCTACCTAAGACAATAGGCTTTGGGGGAACCGGCACAACCCTCTAGGGGTGGCCTATCACATATATATATATATATAATGAGGTGGTATACAACGTTACAATATACATATGTAAATACAGTCTAACACCCTCCCTCAATCTTAGCCACTTTCTAATGAATCTAGAAGGGTAAGATTGCGCCTGCAAGTCTCAAACTGTGGCAAAGGCAATGGCTTGGTGAAGATGTCAGCAAGTTGATCCTTGGAAGAAATAAACTTGATCTGTAGTTGCTTCTGAGAGACACGTTCACGCACAAAGTGATAGTCAACTTCAATGTGTTTCGTTCGGGCATGGAATACCGGATTTGCAGAAAGGTATGTAGCACCGATGTTATCACACCAAAGAACAGGAGGCTGTGATTGGGGTATACTTAACTCCTGAAGCAAGGACTGTACCCAGATAATCTCTGACGTGGCATTGGCCACAGCCTTATACTCAGCCTCAGTACTACTACGCGAGACAGTAGCCTGTTTCCGAGCACTCCAGGCAATCAGGTTAGAGCCAAAGAAGACAGCATAACCCCCCCGTGGATCGCCTGTCATCCGGATTGCCAGCCCAGTCTGCATCAGAATATGCTGAAAGACAACCAGAGTCAGACGGCCGAATATGCAAACCATGAGCCACCGTGAAACGAATATAGCGCAAAATCCGCTTAACAGCAGACCAATGAGTGTCACGGGGTGACTGCAGATACTGGCAGACTCGGTTAACAGCATAGGAAATGTCTGGTCGCGTGATCGTCAAGTACTGGAGCCCACCAACAATACTCCGGTACTCGGTCGCATCAGAAGAAGAAAGAAGCACACCATCAACAACATTGAGCTTATCAGTGGTAGACATGGGTGTAGTCGTCGGTTTGCACTTAAGCATCCCAGCTCGCTGCAACAAATCCAGAGAGTACTTCTTCTGCGTCATAACAAGGCCAGCAGCACGAGAAGTAACCTCCACACCAAGAAAGTAATGAAGCTTCCCAAGGTCCTTGACCGCAAAATCAGCACCAAGTGAGTGAACAAGCGCAGTAGCAGCCGACTGAGAGGAGCTGACCAAAATGATATCATCTACATAGACCAACAAGTACATAGTAACCTCAGGCCTTTGAAGAAGAAACAATGAGGAGTCAGCAGTTGATGATGCAAAACCATGAGCACGAAGAGCCATTGCAAGACGAGCATGCCAAGCACGAGGAGCCTGCTTCAGACCATAAATTGCCTTGGACAGACGACAGAGATGATCAGGGCGATCCGGATCAGAGAAACCCGGAGGCTGGCGCATGTAAACCTCCTCCGCCAAGACACCATGAAGAAAAGCATTTTGAACATCAAGCTGACGAAGAAACCAACCTCGAGTAACAGCCAGAGAGAGAAGAAGTCTGATGGTAGTAGGCTTGACCACTGGACTGAAGGTGTCTTCATAGTCAAGTCCAAAGCGCTGTCGAAAACCACGAGCAACCAGACGAGCCTTATAGCGCTCAATGGACCCATCAGAATGCCTCTTCACTTTGAAAACCCATTTGGAATCAATGACATTTACCCGTGATTGTGGAGGAACAAGAGTCCATGTCTGATTGCGAAGAAGCGCTTGATACTCCTGCTCCATGGCCTCTCTCCAATGAGGAATGCGCATAGCAGCTTGATACGTGCGTGGCTCAGAGGATGGATCTGCGAGAGCAGCAGACATGCACGCCGCTAACCAAGCAACTGTGCCATCGTGACGTTGCTTAGGCTGAAAAATGCCACTCCGACTGCGCGTATGTGGACGTAGAGCAGCAGCAGGAGCCGGCGGAGGCGAAGGTGACGGAGACGTGACGGTCGCCGGAGATGCAGGAATCACCTCAGGTGAGCTCGGGACAGACGACTCCGGGCTGCATGGCGAAGACTGGCCCGACGACAGGGGCTCAGAGGCCATGGGCGAACCGAGGGTGGGCGAGGCCAGCTCCGGTGACACCGGCCCAGACGGCCTTGGCGAGGCGAGAGCAGGCGAGGCCGGCCCTGGTGAGAAGGGCCCAGACACCCTGGGCGAGGCAGGGGCGGGCGAGGCCAGGCCTGGTGATGACTGCCCCGACGCCCTGGGCGAGACGGGGACCGAGGAGGCCGGCCCAGTCGGCGGGGTTGCAGGGCGCGACGATGGCGAAGGCAGCCCAGAAGCCAGAGGCGACCGGGCCAGGACGTCGATCGGCCGTGCATGAGCACGGAAACCGAGGCCATACAGGGGCGCCATGTGCTCCTCATGCACAACAGAAGGTGCCGAGGATGAAGGCGATGGCGATGAAGAGGAAGACGGCGCTTCCAGAATCTCCAAACGAGCCCCACGACCAGTGCCTGCACCATGGTTAGGCAACAATAGAGGAGAATATGCAACATCATCAAATTGGTCAGAAGCAACAGAGGATGAATGCATGACAGGTGGCTCGGTAGTGGACACAGGGAGTTTGGCAAAGGGAAAAACATGCTCATCAAACACAACATCCCGAGAGATGTAGACACGATTAGTGGGAACATGAAGACATTTGTATCCTTTATGAAGAGAGCTATAACCAAGAAAAACACACTTCTTGGAAAGAAACTCGAGCTTACGCTTGTTATATGGACAGAGATGGGGCCAGCAAGCACACCCAAACACCTTGAGAAAGGTGTAATCCGGTTGTTCATTAAGGAGAACTTCAATGGGAGTCTTCATATTCAAAACACGAGTGGGAGTACGATTGATGAGAAAACATGCAGTGGTGAAAGCATCACTCCAAAAACGAAACGGAACATATGCATGGGCCAAAAGAGTCAGACCAGCTTCAACAATGTGACGATGCTTACGTTCTATTGAACCATTCTGCTGATGTGTATGTGGACATGCTAAACGGTGAGTGATCCCAAGCGACTGAAAGAAGGAGTTGAGGTTGCGATACTCGCCACCCCAGTCCGACTGAACATGAACAATTTTGTGCTTGAGAAGGCGTTCAACATGTTTTTGGAACTGAACAAAAATGTCAAACACATCAGATTTACGTTTGATAAGATAAAGCCAGGTAAAGCGGCTGTAAGCATCAACAAAACTGATATAATAATTATGACCACTAACAGAAGTCTGAGCAGGACCCCATACATCTGAAAACACAAGTTCTAAAGGATGTTTCACCTCACGACTGGACTCCGAAAAAGGAAGTTGATGACTCTTCCCCTGCTGACAAGCATCACACACTGCTACATCTTTATTACTAGACACACTAGGAAGCTCATGACGACGCAAAACATGCCGGACAATAGGTGTGGCCGGGTGACCAAGACGAGCATGCCACTGTGACGGAGATACCCGAACTCCACTGAAGACGCGAGCGACGCTAGGATGCTCCAGACGATAGAGACCTTGGCAGAGCCGCCCACTAAGAAGAATGTCCCTCGTGCCCCGATCCTTAGTAAAAAGATCAAAAGGATGAAATTCACAAAGCACATTATTATCACGAGTGAGTTTAGGAACTGAAAGAAGATTACGTGTCACAGATGGAACTGGAAGAACATTGCGAAGTTGAAGACTCCTATTGACATGTCTAGTGAGAAGTGATGCTTGACCAATATGAGAGATGTGCATACCTGCTCCATTGGCGGTGTGGATCTTGTCGGAGCCATGGTAGGGTTCACGAGTGTGAAGCTTCCCCATCTCACTGGTCAGGTGCTCTGTCGCCCCAGAGTCCATGTACCAGTGGGGATCAATGGAGTAGGACTGAGTGTGTCCCTGTGGCTTCTGCGGCGGCGGACGATCAACCATGGCGACCTGACGAACAAAGTTGCGTGTATCCTTCCCGTCATTGCCAAGACCAAGAAAACCCCGCTGAAAGCGCTTGTGACACTTCGAGGCCCAGTGCCCATCGCGACCACAAAGCTGGCACACACGTGGACCGCCAGCCCCTGGTAGCGTCGCAGTAGGAGGAGGGGCCGAGGCGGGTGGTGGTGACTGCCCCGAAGGAGCCCTGGATGAAGCAGAGGAGCGACCACCCTTGGTGGCGGCGTTTGCCGAGAGGGCGTCGTTGCCCCTGGATCGGCGCGTCTCGACTCGTTGCTCAGTAAGCAGGAGGCGTGAAAAGACCTCGTGTGCTGGCATGGGCGTGGAGTTGCCCCTCTCATTGATGATCTCGACTAGGGCGTCATACTCCTCATCAAGACCATTGACAATAAACGAGTTGAACTCGGAGTCGGTGAGGGGCTGTCCAATGGAGGCCAGCGTGTCCGCGAGACTCTTGACTTTGTTGTAGAACTCAGTGGCGGTGGAGTCAAGCTTCTGACACTCCCCAAGTTGGCGACGGAGCCCAGATACACGAGCCTGCGACTGTGCCGCAAACGAGCGCTCAAGAATAGTCCATGCTTCGTGGGACGTCTTGGCGAAGACAACAAGCCCAGCAACAGCCGGAGAGAGCGACCCCTGGATGGAGGAGAGGTTCGCCTGATCCTGCCTTGTCCAGACACGGTGAGCCGGATTATAGACCGGACCATGCACGCTGTCAACCAGCGCAGGAGGGCAAGGGAGAGAGCCGTCGACATAGCCAAGCAGGTAGTGACTCCCAAGAAGCGGAAGAACCTGCGCGCGCCAGAAGATGTAATTGTCCGACGACAACTTGATGGTGATGAGATGGCCGAAGTGAAACGGCGGCGGCGGCGGCTGCGATCCCATCGAGGAGACTGGCTGAGGTGAGAACACCGTGGAGACAGTCGGAGGGGCAGCCGGCGCGGTGACAGAGGGCGCGATGGCCGCGGTTGGCGCCGCGAAGCCTGCCAGCGCGACGTCCTCCGCCACCAGCGGCGCAGTGGCCGAGGGCGCGACAGCCGCGGTTGACGGGGCGGCTGCGGTGTGGGCCACAAGCGCCTGCCCGGGCGAAGTAGCAGCCGGCGGGAGCGCGAAGAGGGAGCCGACGCTCCGTGTCCCGATCGGCGCCTGAAGGGAGGCGGCATCCAGCGGCCTCGAGAGAAGTGCCGCGAGGGAGGCCGGCAGAAAACCGGTGGCGGTGGAGCCGGACGCAGCGGCGGACGTCATAGCAGTCGGGCGACGGCGGCGGCGGGCGCGGCGGCGGCGGCGGTTTAGGGTTTTTAGGCGGAAGCGGACGTAACCTAGCGTGATACCACGTAAGACAATAGGCTTTGGGGGAACCGGCACAACCCTCTAGGGGTGGCCTATCACATATATATATAATAAGGTGGTATACAACGTTACAATATACACATGTAAATACAGTCTAACAGTCTAGGAGGACGAGGAGTTGGAGGAGGGAGAAGACATCGCGGGCGTGGGTGCTCGTCTAGGAGGAGGGGAGGAGGACGGGAGACTCTGCTTTGTCTTGCCGAGGAGCTTTTCCTTGTGGACTGTACAGTCAAGTCACAGTCCAGCTGTGTGAACTCCGAACGAGAAAAGAGATTCTATGATATTCATCTTGTAGGAGATTCGTGCACTTATCCCATGTAATCATTCTTTTATCTATAGCCATCGGTCAACTTTATGAAGCAATGCTGCAGCAGAGTACTATGCTAGGTGGATGCACTATATTCCTACTAGTTCTCTCTCCGACACACTAGTATATGGATTTTATTTTCAATCTTATAAACTTTAAACAAATATATTTTTAAAATAAATATAGGATGAATAATCTGTATGAATGTGTGTCTTTCTTTCAATGATATGTTCGAAACAAATTCAATATTTAATATTTTTGCCAGTTTTGAATTTTGAGTTTTTGAAACACAGTGAAACATGTGCAAAAATAGATTATTACATGATGATGGTTTTCACGTGGATATGTAACTACGTTTGTTTTCTTGCACACAATAGTAAGTTTAATAACAATGAAAAATAACGTCTACAAATTGGCATAAAACAAGGCTAACAATCATTGTTTTTATTGTTTCATCAACTTTTAAAATTCATATTTAAAAAAAAGATCTCATCGCCAGGAACGGAAATATGTAAGATCATAAATAAACAAAATTATTTAAAAACTACGACAGTTTTAAATATGAGACTGAACTTAAAATGCATCAGTGGATTGAGGAGAGAGAGGGAGAATCTAGGGGGGCTGTAGGGGATAGGATGGAGTAGGTGTGCTCGCTGTCATAATGTAGGTTATGTTGTTCCATGCACGGGATCTCCCGTGCATGGTAGAAAAACCAGTCTCGACTCTAAACAGATAGTTCTGATTTTTTTGCATGCAGAAGAGAGAGATAGAGTGCATGCGGAGAAACAAACCTGCCCAACTGGGCCGTGCCCGTTAGCACGAGCGCTAC
>NC_041392.1:97039562-97044050 GCF_002162155.2 Triticum dicoccoides
GCGATGGTGAGACGAGCTAGAGGGGGGAACATGAGCACAGGGGAAGAGAGGAGGCGCAGGGGCTCACTGCGAGGCACACGTAGGCCTGGCGAGCGCTTAGTAGCTGCAGTGTCGCGACAATCGATGGTGAACGACGGCGGCGACCCGAGGAAGAAAAGGAAGCGGGCGGCGGTCTTGGAGGTCCTCGGCGTTGCCACGATGGTGTAGACAAGGCCGCGGAGCACGACGGTTCTTCAGGGCAGGGTCTTAGGCGACACCTAGCACGGTGGGTGCGCGGGCAAGCTTGGCCATGGCGACGGGTGTGTCGGATCCGGCGGATCTGGCGAGGCAGAGAGGGGCAAGAACTTGCACCATTATCAGAGTTGTAAGTTAAGCCACTACCACGAAAAGTTTGGGGTTTAAATAAAATAGTTTATATTTATTATAAAAAATCATTTAAATTATTGTTTTGGCCCTTGTTCTATTTATTTTAGGGCATTTAAACACTTTATAAAATGTCGGTTCCACCATGGAATTTATCCAGTGATTATTTGCAACACTTTTAACATTTTTTTCATGTTTATGAATTTCTTTATTTCACTTATAATTTGAATTTGAAAACAAGTGGGATTTGAAATGAGATTTGGATCAAAAGGAGATCAAGCATGTGATGGCCTGGCTTATTAGGGATGATAGACTACTCATATCAATAAGGAATTCCTTTTTTTCTGGAGACTATCGGACAGAACTCTAAAGTTAAGCGTGCTTAGCTTGGAGTAGTGTCAGGATGGGTGATCGACCGGGAAGTTGCTCCCGAGTGCGCATGAGTGAGGACAAAGTGCGCAGAAAAGACTAGTATTGATCTGTGGGGCCAGTCTAGATCCCGCCAGGAGTAGCGACCATCGGCGGATGTGTCCGGAGCGTTACAAGTTGGTATCAGAGCCGGCCCTCGCAGTTACACGGATGGTTGCGGACAGGTGCGTGGTCATGTTGTTCATGACGTTTGTGACCCGTCGTGGCACACGGCATGGCATATGTACTGGACTGGAAGCACAGACGTATGTGCCAAGAGGGAACGTTCCTGTGGCCCGACGAGGACGTCGGTTACTCTGAGTGGGGGTGTATGTGATGGCCTGGCTTATTAGGGATGATAGACTACTCATATCAATAAGGAATTCCTTCTTTTCCAGGAGCCCATCGGACATAACTCCAAAGTTAAGCGTGCTCAGCTTGGAGTAGTGTCAGGATAGGTGACCGACCGGAAAGTTGCTTACGGGTGCGCATGAGAGAGGACAAAGTGCGCAGAAAAGACAAGTATTAATCTGTGGGGCCAGTCTAGATCCCGCCAGGAGTAACGACCACCGGCGGATGTGTCCGGGGCATTACAAAGCACTATTGAGCAAATGACTTAGATTAATCATGCAGGGTTACTGTAGCTCATTACACCATGAGTGTTACACAATCTACGCACAGCGGAAAGGTAGACGCAAACGTAACCGCGGGGTAGTGGAGTGCGCTTCCGTGCTCCTTTCATAGCATTGTCACGAAGAACGTCTCACGGGTTTCTCTCTCTCTCTCTCTCTCTACCTTCGAGTACAAGCGCGCTAACTACGGTTCGATACACCGCAACATGCTATTTAGGTTAGAGATATCTATGAGGAGTTAACTACAATGTGATGCACCACAACTGTGGCGAAACCAATGTACAGACGTTGTGTTCAAGTGATCTCAACGGATTTTCTCGGCCAGCTAGATATACATATAGGTATGTGTTTGCTTGACTTGAAACCAATCAAAATCCTAGGATGACCCCACCGAACAATGCGATGCGGACAACTAGACAAAAAGGCCCAAAAGCCCACAATCAAATGACTATGTATATGCCTAAATGATGACTTGATTAGTCACATATGTTTTTTTTTTACGTATTGTGCAATACCGCACAATCCGTCGCTATCTTACCCATTTTGGTGTGCTCTTGTTGGGGCACGTCACATATGTTGTTGTATAGGCACAGCAGCGGGACGCCACATATGCCTCGTCTCTTGATAGTTGGTATTTCCAACTTGCATCTCTCTTATGTTTGTGTATAGCTCGGCTGACAAAGGCCAAGGGTTAGCAAATAGTCGCATATTCACAACGGCAAGCCGATAATTGTAGCCTAAAATTTGATAATTAATATTGCCACATGTCCTTGTTATGCATGTTCTATCCAGCCTAATAACCTAGTGTGATAATGAATAGTTGTTTGCCTATTTTTTTAGTTGTCTTTTCATGAACTTTGATTGATCTATGCTATGGAATGTATTATTAAAAGAGAAATTGGACACCGGATCTTGTAATGACGCAGGCACGTCAAGGTTACCCATTAGAAGTAGGCAAACTGTATCAAATGTCATTGCAGCTAGTCTTCAAGCTCGGTGTGCTTGGGGATTTTCTCGGGCCCTGGTGGTACCCCGTTAAATCCTACCGCCGCCATGTAGGACAGTAGTGAAAAGGCCATTTCCGGGGCAATAGTTTTGAATCAAGGTTAAATGGTTTAGCACTTGGACCAGAAGTTCAAAATAGTGATCTTGATGAAAAAGGTCAAACCCTCGGTTCAAAACAGATTTATCACTGTTGGCTCGTCTGTCTTCCTTCCCACAGACAAGTCGATCAGCAGCAACTTGTTTTCGATAGTCCCTAGGGTAGAGGATAGACCGGTGGCACCTCGGACACGACCTTGCACGCACATCACGTACCACTATCACTGTTGGGCGCACAATCGACGGGCATGGGCAGACGCCTACGTCCACATGCATACAAGCGCGTGCACATACGCAGTTGCTTGAATCAACCAGCAGACATGGACACTTGGCTACAGCCTACGGCCAGAGGTCTTGATAAGTCAGGTGCAAAAAGGGTCAAAGCCAGTAAATGTGACGCATGCCGCTGCAGCAGGGCTGGACCAAGGCGAGTGGGCAGCCTTCGAGACGAAGGTATTGCTAGCAATAGCATTGCCGTCCTTCGACCCGCGGTCGTCGGCTGGACACTTCCGAGACTGAGCATCATGTGCCATTGGCCAGGCTTTCGTCCGTCCATGACGTTTGGATGGCGGGGCCATTATTCAGGCTCCGGAACTGCTCCCCACCTCACCATTGTCTCTGCTCTCAGAAGTTCATGTCTCGTGTGTCTCCGCTTCCTCACCGACCCCCTCTATTCCTTCAACGCTCAGCACTGCCAACCAACACGCTGCATGGATCGAAGGGGAATTTCTGGTGAGCTCCTATATTTTAAATCGATTTAAATGCTCCAAAAATATCTTATTGTTTCTTGATTTTCATAAAAGATGTGTCTTTCATCCTAACACTTGTATCCAAATTTGAATTACACGTCAAGAAAAACAAGAGCCAAATCCAAATGTTAGTAGTGTCGTTTTTTAGAACGGAGACACAAGAAGCATCCGACTTTAAATTAATAAAGTCCATCAACAGACATCATTCAAGTTTGAGACACACTTAACAAAGCGCACACACGGCCGAGCCCCAAGTCATAATACATGCAACCAGCAGAAGCCTGAAATAAAAGTTTGATAGTCTAAACAGCCATCGAGAAGGAGTCCAGCTCCCGCAAAACAACCATGGGGATCAATGTCGAGCAGCAATCTGAATGGCCAGGATCTTCTCCATGGCTTCTTCCATCCGCTCAGTGTCCCGCCGTTTCCCCAACGGCATCTAGGTCTGGAGGAACAAATGGGATTTGAAAATAATGTCAGCAGGATGGGAAGGCAACTTGTGTTCAATAGTAATCTTCTTACGGATGGTTCACATAGACCACAACAGCGCCCCTACGCAACGCCAAAGGATCCTTGCGAAACCACCCTCGTGGACGACGCCCAATCATTCTACCATGTGAGCATCTTCGAGAGACTGAGCCGGCTCATCATTTTAAGATTAACAAGTCGTCACGAACATCTTTACGATCGACGCGAATGTCTCCTAGTAAATGTACATCGTCGAAAGATAAAAAATGAATCCAAAAAAATACAAAATCAGTGTCAAGTCTAAGAACTCAACTATAATAGACTAAGGACAGCCTCCTAACCATCTAACTACATGTTGGTTCACAATATTTAATTTTTTTGACAGTGCAAGCACATGGAATTCTCCTTTTCTTTCTCCATGTGTGAAATGAATTTTGATCTGAAGCTTGTAGGGGTCGCAGACGGATGTCTTACGGCATCCATGAAATGTTTCAAAATTTCCTGAAATATTTAATTTGATTTTTTAATTCGGGAGGATGGTGATAAATGAGAGCATTGGATACTCTCACCCTCTCATGGATCAGGACCAACACATAATTTACATGTACGCCCGCACACAAGTCACATGAAGCACCCAACACAAATAGTACTCCCTCAATTCCAAATTACTCGTCGCAGAAATTGATGTATCTAAAACTAAAATACATCTAGATACATCCATACCTGCGACAAGTAATTCGAAACGGAGGGAGTACAATGGAGGAAAT